>NC_036647.1:4207612-4305602 GCF_002806865.2 Cucurbita pepo subsp. pepo
ATGGGGGGGGTGTTTGGTGGGGGAGCATCTAAGTTTAGCTGAGGAATATATTCCATTGTCAATTTTATAAGACTGTAGATTCAATTACTTTATTAATCAAGCAGATGATGCCAAGTGTCTCCATCTGTTTTTACATCCCTTTGTCTTCTTTAAGCTACTTGGCATTATCAAATAATCAGATGGGATGAGGACCACCATTTCTCTGCTTAAAAACTGGCAAACTGCTCCTAACTTCTCTTTTCTCTTTGATGTATCTTTTTTTTTTTTTTTAAAAATGAGGCGTAGGCACGTGGGACAGGCTGAACAGCTCACACCTCTAAGCATGGAGCTGCGCGATTCTTGAAATCTTTGTTTAAATTATATGTTAATTTGAATTTCAATTGCTAAAAACAATGTTCATTTTGTAATAAATTGGCACAGATACAAAGAAAGGAGTGCATAAGCAGCCGGATGAGAAAGCTTTCAATTTGATTGGTTCTATGCTATTGGGATTAATATATGTACAGTACACAGCCACTTCCAGTAGGTATTAAGAACATTGAGTTACCGATAAGGTAAGAATTAAGATCATCCTTCATTTTTTGTTCAAGTATGTTTGAACTCATTTCATTGCTTCCCCATTTCTACTTTTCTCTCAAGATTATGTCTAGAAAAAAGTAATATAAAAAGGAGAAGAAAAATGACTAGAAAGAAATTGTTCCTTAACCAAAGTATGGAAGCTTTAGTTGAGATGTTGATTAAGACATGGGCAGGTCAAGTCAAAACCCCCACTAATTTATCTTCCTTATTGCGTCAAATGTGAGCTTTAGTGGGACTGAAAGGTGACTTGAACCGGTAACGCTGTCCACGACCAAGAAGAAACAAACTGAAGTGGGTATCCAAAGTTGATTTATTGTTCTTTTTTAGTTTCGTGCCGATATGTTTAGATTGAAAATATATAAACCATTTTAAAGCTTTCCCACTTTACATTTATAAATATTTCTACCTAAAATTGTAGTGAAAATTCATCTGTTGACAGGGACATGCTTAATTATATTACCTTAAATAAAGATGGAAACATGTTTTTGAAATTAATTAGTGTTGTTAGACTAATTATATTGAATATCTTTTTCTGTGTGGTCTTGATTATGATTGTACAATTCCAATTATGCACTTTGCTTCTGTATGCAGGCACTAGGGAAAAAAGTTGCAGGAATTTTGGACTATTACTCTGTTTCCCGAGTCAAATCAGAGTCTTACAACGCATCCCGGCTTGATTTTGGAGGCAAACTACTATTCTTTGTTGACAAACATGATGAATATATTCGAAAAAACAACAAAAAGTAAGTTTGCGAAATCCTTATTTTATGGAGAAATATACTTTCTCTCTACCTGAAGTTATTCCTTTTATTTATACCTGCTGAAAATCACCAATTTTTTTCAACTAAGTTTGTTAGAAAAATCTAAATCAGACGACGTCTGTTGGTTTGTTTTTCCCCCTTGCTTATATGGGTTAGTTCTTAATATTGGAAAAATAAATGATTACAGGTGAGAGAATTTGTATGGAATGAAGGGTGAAAGGAAAGAGAAAAATATTCTATTGATGAGCTTGAAAATGAAGGATTTTGTGTAAAGGCGTGATAGACAGTGCGGGACCTCAGATGAAGTGTTTGGTGACTAAAAATTATTTTCGTTTTAGTTCAAATAACCAATAAAAATTTAGAGTACAAAGAGCTTAACTTTATGGTTTTGACCGCTCATTCTCTCTCTTACCCCTCTCCTTCTAATCCACGAGAACCAGAGCTAAATCTATTTTTATTACTCTGGTCTCCCTCCCTTTGCCCTGCTCTCTCTCTCTCTCATTTCACCCAGGGCTGAGCTTATTGAAGACATCTTTCTATAGCACTCCTTTCACGCTGCCAAGAAGAGCAAAGCTGTTCAGCTCCAGTCCTTGAAATTTTCTTCTTTTATTTTTCTCGGTATACTTTTCGGCTTCTCTCGCTTTGCTTTTTGGTTTCTTGCCTTTGTTCTTCAAGGGTCTGCATCGCCCTATCTTCTGGTTCTGTTTCTCGCATCTGGGTCGCGACCTGGCTTTGGATCTGTGATGGGGTTTCACTGAAAACTGTGGTTCAGTGGGAAAGATCTGGCTTTTTGTCTCTTATAAGTTCATATTAGTCGTCGATCATGTTTATGGAGTTCGTTTAGTATTTTTGATTCAGTTTAGACTTGTGGAAATTGAACCCAGAAACTGCATTTGCAAGCTATGTTGCTCGACTGATACTTCGATTTGGTGGTCATTTCATCTGTTAAATTTCCCCTCAATTTCTCGTTGCTTTTGTTTTCACTATTTGAACATCTTCTTTGCCCTCTACCTGTCTTTTTTTTTTTCTTTCGTAACGCATCTGAATCTTTTCCGTTTGAGTGGGTAATTAATTCATTTTTCATGATTTTTCGTAGATCAATCGTTGCTTTCGGTGGACCCGAATGGAAATTAGGATGGGCTGTTAATGGGAGATAGAATGGTCTGGCCCGGAGAACAGCTGCTGACCGATGGACCCCTTTAATCTGATTCCTTCGAAGATTCTTTAGCACCCTGATGGCCTCAATTGCTGGTTCCAAGGCTTCCTCAAATCAGCCACAAAAAACAGCTAATGGTGAAATGGCTAATGGAAAGGATGCCGGGGTATTGCCTCCGAAGATTTCCAAGTTAAGTAAACCTGAATCAGTTCCTTCTGATCAGTCTAAGTCAGTAAAGAGTATCTCAAAGCAGGATATGGAAATATCTTCCGACAAAAAGTCACCAGTATCGAATCAAAATGGATCTGCTAAGTTGTTGACTGAAAAATTTAATTTCAGCATATCTTCACCTGGTCTGAAACAAACTTCAACTGAAGTAGATTCCCCTCACAATGAAGCTAGATGCTCACCTGGAAGCTCACTAGACCAGGAGAAGAAAACATCAGAATATGGAAGTGTTAAGAGCAGTTCTGTTTCCGGCAAAGTAAGCGATGGAACTAGCTGCCTTGCCAAGACCAGTGGAAGTGCAAAGGTTAGCGACCATGGTAACTTTGTTGAGAGTGGAAAGAGCAGTATATGCAGAGGGAGCACGAGCAGTGATATAAGCGATGAGAGCTCTTGCAGTAGTTTTAGTAGTAGTATCAGTAAACCTCACAAAGCAAATGATTTGAGATGGGAGGCCATTCAAGTTGTCCGTGCAAAAGATGGGGCAATGGGATTAGGTCATTTTAGACTTCTGAAGAAGTTGGGTTGTGGGGATATTGGGAGTGTCTATCTCTCTGAGTTAAGTGGAACCAAATGCCATTTTGCCATGAAGGTTATGGATAAAAATACTCTAGCGAGTCGCAAAAAATTGCTTCGTGCGCAGACAGAAAGAGAAATACTTCAATCTCTTGATCACCCCTTCCTTCCAACGTTATACACCCACTTTGAGACAGAAAAATTCTCATGCTTGGTGATGGAGTTCTGTCCTGGAGGAGACTTGCACACTCTAAGGCAGAGGCAACCAGGGAAGCATTTTCCCGAGCAGGCAGTGAAGTATGTTAAGAGCACTTATAGACAATTATATATCATTTTATTCATACTTACCAGTCTTGCTGCTTATGCTTGCTAATGATATATTTGTGTTCACCATCCTGGATCTGACTTAATATATCTTGCAGGAGAATGTTGCACTCAGTATTCATATCCTAGGTTCCATGTTTGAATCCGATTCTCTGTTCTATATATCTCCTATCTTTTTGTTTGAGGTGGTTAATGCAAACCAATTTTTTTTCTGGATTTTTCTGCCAGTATCACAGATATTTAAAATGTTTATCACTTCTCCTTCTCCAATAAAAGCTATGAGGAAGTGCTTTTGTCCATTCCATTTGCAGCTAACGAGTATTTGCTCAAACATATCTTAACTTCTCCTCACTGGATGAACTACCTCAACAGCTATTAGGTGATCCGATGAACAATGGGGTGCATATACAATGGTGCAAATTACTGATTTTCTTGTTGAGAGTTCCTAGAATATATATACCTTCTTGATCAAATAAAAGTTTTATAAGTTATTCTGGTCTAGAAGAAAAGGTTTATCCAGGTGTATTAGGAGGATTCTCAATGGTTTCTACTCAAAATTTCACTTACAATAGTAAGGACATCCATCAAGAACAAACACAAACGCCAAATCTCATGCTTATTGTCATGCCGTCATAAAGAGCAAGATAGTATTTTGAATAGCACGTTTAGAATGGATTTCTGTGTGACAAAGATACAGTATTGCCACCATCAGATTCATCCTTTGGGCAATGACTATAGGAATGAAAAGAATGAAAAGTAGTTCATGTTTATGTAGAGGTGGTATTGTGTTTGATTGTTATGCTCAAGATTTTGCTTGCTGCACATTTATTTGAGGTTTTTTTGGATAAGTAATAATATGCCACTATAATAAAACTAATATAATGAGAATTAGTATCCTCCTAAAATCAGTAGCATGGACTAACATGAATATATGAGGACCTTTATATAGATGATTTCATGAGGTTTATATATTGCTTCCTACTCTGGTTGAGATTACTCGGCTAATTTTATGTTCTTTCTTCCCTTGTTTTTTGTACTTCAATTTTCAGTAGTATAAGCAGGATTACAGCCATAGATACTACTCAAGTTGGGTCATCTTATCTATGTTGGTAGTATTTTTACCTGGTCCAGGCTTAAATTTATGTTTCTTTCTGGTCGGTAACTCTGGTAAACATCTAGCTAGAATATTATAGTCTTTAAAACTTTTCGATGACCAGATGTTGTGCAAGTTAGATTGTCACGTGAAATTAGTCTAGATGAGTGTCTATTAGCAAACATGTTCCCAAACATACACTACACCTAATCTTTCCATTTCTTAGAAATAATAGAAAGTGGCATTTATATTGCATTCCAGTCATTAGGTTACCTGTTATTGCTCGTAATTTTGTGTCTGGTACATTTGCATCTATCAACCAGAGTTTTGGAACTTAATGAATCAAGAAAGGTTGTCTTCATATCGTTTCCTGATAGAAGTGTTGTTTAAGAACTTAACAGCTGTTGTGAGAGACTGTCTCTCCTTTTTCGCCAGACCTGATCTTTCAGGCAAAAGCCGAATGGCTCAAGAATTATAGCCCTGTACTCATGATGTTGAATTAACATCTGTTCTTTTGATATAGCGATATTTGCATATAAGTTGACAATGGTACTGAATTTTTCCTCTTTGTTTGATAATGCAGATTCTATGTAGCAGAGGTTCTTCTTGCACTGGAATACCTGCACATGCTTGGGATTGTGTACCGTGATCTAAAGCCAGAAAATGTTCTTGTGAGGGAAGATGGACACATAATGCTTTCAGATTTTGACCTATCTCTCCGTTGCACTGTTAGTCCGACTCTTGTCAAAAATCTCTCTGCAGAGTCCGAGGCTTTAAGAAAGAACACAGGTTACTGTGTGCAGCCTGCTTGCATTGAACCTTCCTGCATCCAACCATCTTGTGTAGTTCCTACAACCTGCTTCTCACCACGCCTCTTTTCTAGTAAGTCGAAGAAGGAACGGAAACCCAAAACTGAAATTGGAAATCAGGTCAGCCCATTGCCAGAGCTCATTGCAGAACCAACTGATGCCCGATCCATGTCTTTTGTTGGAACTCATGAGTACTTAGCACCTGAGATCATCAAGGGTGAAGGCCATGGAAGTGCTGTAGATTGGTGGACTTTTGGAATTTTTCTATACGAGCTATTATTTGGTAAAACTCCTTTTAAGGGGTCTGGAAATCGAGCTACTTTATTCAACATTGTCGGTCAGCCACTTCGGTTTCCAGATGCACCAGTTGTTAGTTTTGCTGCAAAGGATCTCATAAGGGGATTGCTAGTGAAGGAACCACAACACAGATTGGCTTATAAACGTGGGGCAACTGAGATCAAGCAGCATCCTTTCTTTGAAGGTGTAAATTGGGCATTAATACGTTGTGCTACTCCTCCTGAAATCCCAAGGCCGGTCGAGATTGAGAGAATACCACATGCAGTGGCATCAACCAGTGAAAAGGCCGTTGCTATTGCTGCAGCAGCAGCTGCAGATAAAAAGGCTTCCGATAATTATCTTGAGTTTGATTTCTTTTAGAAAGAAATCCTTACACGTTATACAGGTTGTTCATCAATGAAAGCCTGCCTAAAACATTTCTGTATGGCAGTGGAACCGATGAGGAAGAAGCATATTGATAGATGATGAAACACTGTAAGTTTGTTGTTGTCTTTTAACAGTTTCAAATTGATGTTGCACAAGTATTTAATGGATTCTTTGCTTTCCTCTAAAGGCTTGATTCATTAGAATGTACATGCTTAGCTATTTTCAGCACCAGGATCCAGACTATCTCCATAGGAATATCAATCTTTTGCATTCATCTAATCTCATTGAAGTTCATTTACATAGAAGTGATGATCCTTTATAGGAAGAAAGCACCAAAGAACATCAGTACCATAAAGCTACACAATCTTAGGCACAAGAGAGCTCCTAATATACTCCTTATACACGTAGCTCAGACAAACTTAGTTTTAAAACACATGCAAGAAACTGAACTGTTTCGTTGTTCTTGAGCTTCTGTAACGCTGGAATTAGGATCGTTATTACCCTTGGAGTTATCGGAGTTATCATCTTGGTAGCGAGGAGAACAAAGAGGAGAGGGCGATCCACCCAGTTGGCTCGTTTCTTTCCCTTCACAAACAATCTTTACCTCACAAAACCCCGGAGCTTTCTGAAGTACCTCATTAGCTATTCCGCTTCCCCCTCGAGATCTCGACTTCCTAATGATTTCCAATTGACAATGGAAACAAAAACTTGAGTATGTTTAGCTGATGAATTTGCTTTGACATCTAGAGAAAGGTACCTGGATCTGTTGACTCCAAGAACTAGCTTCCTTATATTGAGAATTGGAATAACATCCAAAATGGCCCTAGCCACCTTGTCACTCTCAATCAGCACAGTATCTGCCTTAACCTGTTTCATCAATAAGTGAGAAACAAAACAAAATCTCATACTCATTACCTTAGAAAAAACAGCCATTTCTTTTGAGTACCTTAGCTGCAGAGCAGGAGTCAATGAAACTCTGAAGAAAATCCTTCCTCTTGCTCTCTTCTTGTGCTACATGGATAGCCACTTGCTGTTTACTAACCTGATTTATTGGAATCTTTCCCACTGCCATCACAGAAACAAACACAGACCCTCATAGATTCATAATTATATCCAACAGTTTATGACTTTTCTGAACAGATTTCACTCCAAACAAGATAAAAATCAACGTTCTGGAGTCTCTGTTCATCACTCATCCTCTGTTCAAGTCCAACAGAACCCAGAAATAAAGTTAAAAACTTTTGTCCTCTCAAACACATGATACTGTAGAACATAAGCATGCGCACAGACCAGCAAAGAAGAAGAATCTGAAATAAAAGTGTCAAATACAAACAAAAGCATCAGAGCAGAGATTCTCTGCAAGCAGTAAATCATCCATCTCAAAACCATCCCCACCATGCCAAATGGCCACTTTCTAACTTAAAGCTAAAGCTCCAGACATAAGACTTTGACCATGAAAAGGAGAGAGAAAAAAGAAGAAGAGAGAGAAAGAGAGAGAGCCATAGAAACAGAGTTATCTGAAATTACATGGGCTAGGAATGTAACGTGTTTCAGGGAAGACATGCAAAAGGTAGACGACAGTGGTGGAAGCTGTAATGGCGTTCTTGAGCGTCCATTGAAGTGCATCATTACTGGAATCGCTTTTCTCCACTCCGACATAAACGCAATCCTCCCATTTCAGAGCATCCGACGAGAACGAACACCCACCACTGTAATCTTCTCTGATGCTCTCTAACGCCGCCGCCGGCGAAACCATTTTCCGTTTAACCTCAAACATCTCATCCGAATCATCTTCCTCGATCTCGCTTGTGCTGTTGCTGTACTTGTAATTGCTGAACTCACTTTCGAGCCCTTCATCGGAGTGGAAGTTCCTGGCCTCCGCCGGAGATGGCAACGCCGACATGGCCGATGAAGGTCGGGAATCAAAGTCGCCCAGATTTGAGAATACAAGGAAAAACCAGGAGGCCAATGTGGGTACCGTATTAACTCCCTTGTGGCGGGGCTCCGATTTTCCAACTTCTTGGAGTCAATTGGTTTGACTTTTTTTTAGTACGGTCTCTTCCACCTATATTATGTGATTGTTTATAATGGTTCCANAATAAAAAAAAAAAAAAAAAAAAGAATCCATTTCCCGACGTTGTATCTAACACGAACATAGTCGATCATAGCAGAACATAGTTTTAATGGTAAGACAATCCCGTTGAAGATTGTTGGGAGAGGAGTCCGTTATGTGAGATTATACTCAAAGTAGATAATATATGTAGTTTCTAACAAATCTGACACGAATATAATTGAATACAACTTTGGTCGAATATTTAAGTTCCAATTAAATTGGAGTCAAAAGCGTATAAAAATTAAGAATCTATTTCAAAATTATTTAACCTAATTTTTTTTTATTGTCTATTAACTTAATCAATTAAGAGTAACATAAATTTAATAAAATTAAATTTTACATTCGTTAATAACGATTTAGGGACAAATTTGATTGCTCTTTAACCTACAAACAAAACTACATTAAATTTTAACAACTTTTTTTTTAATAAAAACTAAATTTTTACATAGCCGTGATGTTCTATATTGATTAGGGAGGAGAACAAAACACCCTTTATATATAATATATATAAGAGTGTACGAAACCTTTCCCCAACAGAAATGTACTAAACCTTTGAGGGAAGGTCGAGAGGGAAAGTCCAAAAAAGACAATATCTGCTGGAGAGTGGATTTGGACCATTAAAATAGCAAAAATTAAATACTATTTGAAATTAAGTAGAAATTTTAAGAAATTAAAGTATGCATGTACGTATAGTGCTTATTTGTTTAATAAATGAATTATAATGGGCTGTATTTAAATTAAAACCCCAATGAATATTTATATACAGTCCAGAGATGTAGCTGGTTGTCAAAGTTGACATGGTACCAAAATACCATTGGAATATTCGAATATTAGATAATTTCCATTTTAATATTTCTATATTTTTTTCAAGTCAAATCTAATCATTTAATTTTTAACATTTTTTTCGACTGATATTTAGTTTGTCGATGCTTGTCAATTTCAAACCTATTCGATCAAGATATAATATTTTTTTATCCACTCTCGTATGGTTGAATAAAAGAATGAATTTATCGAGACTTATTTTGATATTAAAAATAAACATAGNAAAATATTATATCTTGATCGAATAGGTTTGAAATTGACAAGCATCGACAAACTAAATATCAGTCGAAAAAAATGTTAAAAATTAAATTAAAAAGTAATCAAAATATTGGAGAATAAAACATATATATAACCTTTTAAGAAACATATTTACAAAGGTTCTCATCTACTTTAGCAATCACTTGTGATTAACAAAGCACTTTATGAAGCCCAATTGAAAAGTAACTGTTGAGGCCCAAAAGAAACTGGCCCAATAATGAACCTCTGATATATATATTAATAAAAAATAATAATTTGTTCAATATATATATATATATTTAGACCTTAGTGGATATTAATCTGTTCAATATTTATTTATAAGATTAAAAAGATAGTATTTTTAAAAATTATATATATGAAGTTGATTGATGTTTACCAATGCTTTCAATAGTATTTTTCATAATAATAATAATAATAATATTATTATTATTATTTAAAAAAATCTTTTAAAAGTATTTTTCAAAATAATAATAATAATAGAATCAAAAGTGTACGTATAGCTACACCCCTTGGTTATATAGCCTTTATTTAAAGGAATCTTTCGGCTTTGGATTAAAAAAAAGCCACTTTCGGTTTGGTCAACTTTTATGTTTTAAAATCTTAATATTGTTTATTACATTATATATTTTACTTTTATTTTTCAACTCTTAAATTATGGAATATGTGGATTTTATTATTTTTATTAATATTTATAATAAAGTTGGCAAATTAAACTATATTATAAAAAAACCCCGCACAACTTCAAGGGAGAGTTAGAAAAGATCATTTGTGATCAAACGGTTTGAAAACTTCACAAGCAAATTGATCAAGACTTACATGAATACTTGAGCATGTACTCTAGATTAAGAATTGTCAAAGGATGAGTCTCGTGCCTCTCAAGTGTAGAAGCACGGTGGAAAGCAATATCAAACAAGTAAAAAAAGACGCGAGAATAGGAAATGAGTAGAAAGACAGAACAATAGGATTACATCAAAAAAAACAAAAAGTTCTTACGACTCATGAGGACACTTAAAAGGAGACAAAATGTCGATCGGAATAAAGTAAACAAAAAAGTATAGCATGTGCTATAAAAAAAGGAATGAGAATGAGATTGACACATCTTTGTTTAATAAACGTAGAATGTGAATAAAATTACGAAATTTAGAAAGGGTCCCATATTCTATTCTCATTCCTCGATTTTCAATAAACAAATAAGACCGAGTTATCTTTTTAATTTAATAATTTGGTCTATATATACGTGTGTGTGTGAGAGAGAATTATATAGATAGTCCCGAGTTTCTCTAACCTATTACCTTAATCTCAAACTCAAATGGTACATGATTCAAAGTCCCTAAATAACTCAAGAATCCAAGACTCACAAACCTTTGGCACTCCATCAAACATCTCTACGAAGTTTTCTCCAACATATTTGTGCGCTAAAGCTATCAAATTTCCTGACTTTAGGCTCCAACAAGCAAGGGAATGGGCATTTTCCCTGCACCTTTCCTATTCAAGAAGGTTCCCACGGTTTTGCTTTCCACAATTAACTGGCCACAGTGTTTGGGAATAAAAAGAACAAATGGAAGAAGAAAAGAACCCGAAATCAAATGGTGAAGGGCACATGCAAGGACCATTGGACGGCCGAGATTGTATGATTGTGATATATATTTTAGTGGAGAATACTGGAAAAGAATTACGGAAGAGAAAACTGGAAAGGGAAACAAACCAGAGCCAGCAACGTCGACACGAAGAACCCATTCAGAATGTAAGCAGCTCCTTTTTCCTCTTCTTTGCTTCATTTTTTAAGGTTCTTAGTGAGATTCCCACAAGACACTGATGACTTTTGCGTGAGCTTAACAGGCATTGAGAAGGACAGGGCCATAAAGAAGGGCGAGTCCGTGTGAGACCCCTTTGGTATTTAAACAGCAGCCTGGCCTCTAAAGGTTGTGACTTGCGAGATCTTAGGTTCACTTTCTTGTCCGGGCTCTTCTTGTATTCTAGCATCGTCATTCTCGTACCTGAGCTGGTTTTCAACCTTGAGTTTCAAGCCCTGCAGAGAGAAAAACAGAGAGAATTAGAGAAGCAGAAGCTTTGGCAGATTGTATTTAGCTTTGGTGCAATTTCTATTCTTCTTGAGAAGGACCAAATGGGTGTCAATCCTCAGGACGCGATCAAGAAGCTCAAAGTTCTGATGGATCAAGGTCAGATGATCAACTCTGTTTTCTTCAATTCCAGTTCTGAAAACTTCATTCCCTAATAACCATTTGTTCTATCTGTTTAATTTCGTCACCTGCAGTTGATCACTCATCGAAGAAATCCTTTCAGGTTCGCCAGCTTTCTTCTTCTTCTTCTATCCTCCATCTTCTGTATGCGACCTGCAAGTTCTAAGAGCTTAAAATGCTGTTAGTTCTGTTGGGTTGAAGCCCAAATGACCTCTTATGAAACTTTTTGTAAATGACATCGAATGATCTATTTGCAGAATGTTCATCAAGGATTCTTAATAGAAACGCTGGACCGTTTCCTAAGGGCACGAGACTACGATGTTGGCAAGGCCCATAAAATGGTTAGACGCATGTTTTTGGTTGAACTTCTGTAAACATCAAACTGTCATATGCATTACTAAGATATGCTGACAAACCATTCCTCTTTAATGTTGCAGCTGGTTGACTGTTTAAAATGGAGGGTGGAAAACCAGATTGACAAGATATTAAGGGTAAGTGTTTCAACGGCTCGTTTACTCGATGGCTCCCAATTCTTTTCTTGACAGCATTTTATTGTCTGCAGAAGCCAATATTTCCTGCTGATGTCTATAGATCAGTGAGAGATTCACAGCTCGTAGGACTTTCGGGCTACTCAAAAGAGGTCTGAGTTTTGTTAACCAATGTCTGTCTTGTTTAACCAGCAATCCCTGTAATCTTAGGATACCTTGTTCTAATGAGATTAGCATATAGCCAGCCGTTCTAACCTACAACTTGTTCTGTTTCACCTCAGGGCCTTCCCATATTTGCCATTGGTGTTGGGCTCAGCACATTAGACAAAGCACATGTAAGTATTCGCGGTTCAGTTCATCTTCCAAACGAATAATTGACCCTTTCGTGAATTTCGATGCCACAAACAGCAGCCTAGATTTTGAAAATATGTACTTCAAAAACCAGAGAGAAATTGAGAAGCTTGTCAAGTTTACTAACCGGTGTTTTGATCTCTTCACAGGTGCATGATTATGTGCAGTCGCACATACAAATCAATGAGTATCGAGATCGTGTTATTCTGGTGAGTTTCTGAATTCTAGGATTCAAAAGAAGCTTCTCTCCTAGTATCATTAACACGTACATTTTGCTGTAGCCTTCTGCATCAAAAAAGTATGGAAGGCCCATCACTACCTGCGTTAAGATTTTAGATATGACTGGTCTGAAGCTTTCGGCACTTGGCCACATAAAGGTATTCTCTTTTCCTACAATTGTCTCCAATAGATGTCAGTGCAAGTTAAATATAGCCATGTAAATCTGATTCCGTTTCTTGTGGTTCTGATTGGTCTAAACTAATGACAAATCCGCACAATAAGATCAGAAAGTTAAATTCTTTAGTTTGAATCCATTTATCACAAATCAAGTTCACACTGGATCGTGGGATTTTGAGGGAAGAAAAAGAAGAAAAAAGAGACGAAAAAGAAAAGATTCAACGCATATCATTTTGTTTATAAAATCTGTTGTCTGGAGGAATTTCTTTCTGACCATCATTTTAAAACAAGACCATAATGGTGAGGAACATATTCTCCATAATAAACTATAGTAAAGTGGAAAGAAAACTTATGATGTGTTTTGATACCTTAAATATGCAATTTATGACTAGCAAATCAAGGATTTCCCAAATCTCTAATGATCATGCAACCGGTAATGTCTCATGTTTCTGCAGTTCCTGACAATTTTATCAACCATTGATGATCTGAACTACCCAGAGAGAACAACTGCTTACTACATTGTAAATGTACCTTACGTCTTTTCATCCTGTTGGAAGGTAAACCATTGAAGAGACTGATCTTGGTTGATTTTGTACCTTGAGTGTTGAAATAATTTTTCCTTCAACACCTGTCTGATGTGTATAGTCATGTATTCTCTTTGATATTGCAGGTTGTCAAGCCTCTCTTACATGAAAGGACAAGGAAAAAGGTTCAAGTATTACCAGGCTGCGGGAGAGATGAGCTGTTGAAGGTAAGGCCTGCATCATTTAAAGAATGTAAAATTGGTTGACTCTTATCAAACATAAAAGCTCTTTTTTGGCCTGCTTGAATATATTATAAATAAAATGGACCACTACATGTTTTTTTATACAAAAAGTTTTGACATTTCATTTGACAATGGAAGCTAGAATCAAGTTTCCCGAAACATTCCATAAAAAATAACATATCGAGTGTATAAAGCAAGGTACATATGCTATTGTTAGACAATTAAGAGTGGCAAGAGTAATGTTAAATACTAGTGGGGGAAATACAATAATCAAATAACGGGATTCCCTACCATATGCAAAGTGATGATGCTTTAATTATTCTCTATTTCTTGCAGATAATGGATTATACCTCTCTTCCACATTTCTGTAAAAGAGGGAGCTCATTGTCCTCGAGATCATCGGCTCATCAAGGAGGCAATAATTGCTATTCCTCGGACCACCTTTTTCATCAACAGCTATACAGCTACATCAAGCAACAATCCATGATCAATGAACCTACTGAGCCAATTAGAAAAGGATCATTTCATGTAACCCTTCAGGCATCAGCATCAAAAAGCAAAGGAGCAGCTAAAACTATTGAATCTGAGTTTCGGAAGTACGAGAATGGGATTTCTGATACACTGATTGAACTGGAAATAATGTAGTGATTGAAGCAAAAGCAACTTTTGAGATGAATTTCTTTCATTGATGGTGCATTCCTTCATTGAGGAGATGGGAAGGAAAATCTGGCTTTACTGATCCTAACACTATAGCCCTATGGGCAGTCCCAGTTCCGTAATGGCAACATCCATAGTCGCGTCGAAATCCACCTCTAAAGCAATGGAGAGTCGTATCCAAGATGTCTTGGACGTGCCTGGTTGATATATAAAGTTCGCTTCTTAATATATAGCCTTTTCACGGCTAATTTTTAAGTATCACTTGGTTTTATTATCTGAAACCACATAATTACTTGTATTCAAAGTTTCTAGTTCTAAAATTTAAGCTATTGCACATACATTATAGAGATTAAAGTGGCAAATTAAAAGATGAATTTGAATTTGGATAATTGTGGGGGTGTAGTTGAAAATGAACCATCGTAAGAATATAAACTACAATGAGAGACAGGGCAGCTACGATATTAGATGAGCCAAGTTAGAAAGTGGAGCTCTTCCCCCTTGCATTGATCTATGAAAGAAATGTCCACGATAAACAAGGAAAAAACGTACCAAAACCAATGGACGCCCATTCCAAGATACATCCACTTGGAAAAGATGAAGGACATTCCTACAATAATCCTGTATTAACTTCAAGATAAATCAACAAACGTGCCTGAAAGTAAGGTTGATGCGGGTTGCCTCTGCCTTGAGGCGCTTAGGCACTGAATGCATCCAATCTCGTTGAGTGTAGCCTTTCATAACCAAAAGCGAACCATGCTTTAGAACAAAAGAGTGTGTATCAGCCACACTGCTTTTCTTTGATTTCTTGGCTGGAGGTTCCTCGTCATTCCTTCCTGGGGCCACATCAAATAAACCATAAGATAATGAAACTTTTTGAAGTGAAGAAATCAATCAAAAGACTGAAGATTTGAAAAAAGAGCTTTTCAAAATCAGAACAAAGACGAGAAAACAGATGAACTAGACCGCATACGTTGAGAAGTTTTGTTGGACTTCTTTTTCAACAAGAAATCTCGCTCACATCCAAATGATACAGAAGCAATCTCCTGGTTCAATGCATAAAGCTTTTCATCATCAGAATGCCAACCCACATAATCATTTCCACCTTTATATCTATTCAATAGTAAGCTATTAAAACTACTCCCCGGTAGAGCTTCGTGAACCTTGACAGAGAAAAAGTGAAGACAATTAGGAGCCACTAGAAACGTCATCGAGAACTTGTAGCTAAAGAAGCCAGAAAGAAAACCCAATAGCGAAAGATTGAATCAAAATATCTTACAGCATTCAAAATGTCCTTAAGAGGAGGAAAATCATCCCAAGTATAGGCATGAGGTTTATACCCACTATAACTATATGTCGTCAATCCAGGATTCACAACGTAACAAGTATCTCTAGGCTGCATATTAGAAAATGCAATAGCTCTTCAGAAAAAACGCAAAATCCCGATATAAATAATGGCGGGAAAGAAGGAAAATCATCTAAGACAACCAACAGCCAGTCGTTAAATCTTCAATTGCTAATTAGGTTGACAATGAACTAAACGAGAGAACATAATCGAGAGAAGTAAAGACCTGGACGACGGAGCGACCGAAGACGCGAATCGTCGGTCTAGTCCATGGAATGTGTTGATTGAGAAAATCGAACCAGGTCCAAGCCTGATCAGAGGACACGAACTTGCTAATATAGACGATTTCGCTTCCGTTTCCGAGATCCAACGTCTGTCGCCTTCCTAAATCCAAAGGACGAGGGATCTTCGCCTCCGATTCTGAATCTATCACTTCTTTGAACCTCAAACTCATTCTGCCAAATTCTTCATAATTTACAACAAGAACATCGATCATGTTTACAATTTATTTAGTTCATGCTGTCGTTTCGTTTCTTTTCGTCTTTTTTTTTTTTTCCCTCAATTTTCTTAAATTAAAATTATAATCGAATTACAATTTTACCCCCAACATAATTTTTATTAATTCATCCACTAATTTATCCAAAACTCATTAATAGAATGGTAAACAAGTTTGGCACGAAATTATTATCCAAACTTTCAAATTTTTGTTTAATTTATAATGAATTATAAATTTTAATCAATCACAAATTTATTTCATTTCTTAATTAATAATGAATTAGAAAAAAATGGTAGAATCCAATAGCAACTCGTGTCTTCATTATGATCGTTGGATTGAACAAACCAACTTGGGTCAAATTGGGTCCTATGATGTTTGACTAAATTCAAATGAGCCCAAAAAATAAAAAGGACCCAATCCAAAAATCATCTAAACGTACGTTCACACTACTTAAGACGAAAAGACTTCGTAAAATAGAAAACTTGTTCTAAGACTTTTAGTTCAAGAACAGTTCGACATTCCACCCCTTCAAATAAAACACGTGTAAGAGAAAATCGGTCCAACGTATAAGATCAACGACCCGGAGGTTGATCCAACATACAAAACGACGAACAAAACGGTTCGAAGGGTTATCAACAAGTTAAAAGGAGATGAAAATGTCTATTTTAGTTTTTATTATCTAACGAATTTCTGAGAGAGGATGAAGGATGATGGTCAATTATCCATGTCTATAATATTATCCAACTACGAGAATGGACTGTCCAAGCCTATTCACTATGTCCATTCCCATGAAAAACCCACCAAGCACACACTAACACAAGCTTCAGATACTAAACCTGCCTCATTCTACTCGTAATCACTTGAAACAGTAGGCTGCAGACAGATCAAAACTATTGAAATGGAAGCAAATTTACAGGTTACCCCATAACTCGAGGCCGAGAACTTCCCGTAATCTTTATCTGGACGGCCGACCAGGTTGATCGATGAACTTGATCTTTAGCTCTATTTCACCAGATTCTACGTCACGAAGCTTCAACCAAACGCTCTGTGTGACGCCCCCTCCCTCCATGCAACTAATGCTGCTGTCCCTTGCTAGGCAGTTATCAGTGTCTGGAGTAACCTTTCTTAACATTGTTGCCCCCAATGAAATTCCAAGAGCCCGTCTCAATCGAGCAGCTGAAACTATCGGTTTAAGACTCAGCTCAGCATGTCCCATCTTGTCATCTGACTTGAACCGATCTTTGTCAAACACTTCCTGCAGAAAGAACGTAAATTTTTGGTTGCTTTGAGTTATTCATACTAGAGTATGTCTTGTTTACTCCCACAAAAAGAAATGATCCGTAGTTTCTTCTTTCTGAAACAAGAAATCATCAAACATTGTTCTAATTTCATTTCGAGTACTTCAGTCCCAGGAATAGATCAGAATACCGAGCTATAGAGTATGATAGAAGACCATACGCAAAGACGAATGAACAATCAACCAACTTTTTTTTCCTTTGTAACCAAGCCCACCGCTAACAGATTTTGTCATCTTTGGGTTTTCCCTTCAAGGGCTTTCCTTCAAGGTTTTAAAACGTGTCTGTTAGGGAGAGCTTTCCACACCTTTATAAGGAATGTTTCGTCCTCCTCTCCAACCGATGTGGGATCTCACAATCCACCCTCCTTGAGGGCCCAACGTCCTCGTTGGTGCATCACCCAGTGCCTAGCTCTGATACCATTTATAACAGCCCAAGCCCACTGCTAGCAAATATTGTCCTCTTTAGGCTTTCCCTTCAAGGGCTTCCCCTCAAAGTTTTGAAACGTGTTTACTAGGGAAATGTTTCCACACCCTTATAAGAAATGTTTTGTTCTCCTCTCCAACCGATGTGGGATTCACATTAAATCAAAGGGAACTTTGATAACACAAACATAAGATAGCCTAGCTAGCAAAACAATATGCACTCTGTCACTAACCACAATTAGTTTAATACTTGTAATGGTATTAATGAGTTCCCATATTGAAATAAGCCATCATAACCACACTTCTTTTGCATAACTAAAATCCTTGCTTATGTACAAATCATTACAGCCTGATGGAGACAATCTGTATAATTCATTACGGCCTAGTGGAAGATACCAA
This sequence comes from Cucurbita pepo subsp. pepo, assembly GCF_002806865.2. Lineage (NCBI taxonomy): Eukaryota > Viridiplantae > Streptophyta > Magnoliopsida > Cucurbitales > Cucurbitaceae > Cucurbita > Cucurbita pepo. Next base: position 4,225,748 of record NC_036647.1, read on the forward strand.
TTCAAAGTTATGCAACTTTGGAGAAAAAAGCAATGGATGAGCAACGGAGAAAATAAGAACAGGGACTATCTCAATGAACACAGACAACAATAGGTCAAAAAACTGACAAGCAGAATCTTACTATTGTCAGATCTTTGACAGGTTGGGTGAGCGAGAAGCTTAGCTCTTCATTCCAAACAGGGTTAAGGCAGCTATTGATAACTTTGGTCTTGGCTGTCTGAAAAACAATGTAATAAAATGAAATTATTTAACAAACCACATCAGAGCACAAGGGTGATAGAAGAAGGCAAGACAAGAAATGACCTGATTGCCCAACTTGACAACAACATAAGGATCGCTGCTCTTGAAATCACGAATTACTAGTTTCTTCCCTTGAATCACAAGCACTTTAAGCAATCCCAACCTCTCGCTAGTTGATTCACTTTCCATAGCAATGGCAGCATCCAACTAAAAAGAAGGCGTATACAGGGTAGCTTCAAAACGTGTAGAAGCACCAGAAAAGCTGCAATTAAAAGCCAAGATGATGGATTTTAAAGTAAAATAAATGACCAAACATTTGGACCCATTAAATCAAACGACCAAAGAACCACATTTCAACCATTTCTTGCATCTATACAAAGCGATCTGAGTACATCTACACAAGTTCATAGAAACAAGAAAAGGGAAAACCCCAAAAACCCCAGAAATCAAAACGAAAGTAAAGAAGATACCACTCAGAGAAAGAGGCAGAGATGGAAGGGCTTAACCAAGAACCAGGCAAGTGAGGTTTGAAAGGAAAATAAAGGGTTATTAAGGGTTGGTGAAGGGTGTCATTTCATCAAACAGTTGAAGGGCGGAGTGATAAAAAGAACCAGTTTCAAAGGGAAAGGGAAATATGATGGTCTGGGAGAGCGAGATTTTGACTAGAAACAGTCGTGGATGGTGGCCCATAGTGAGTTCGAGTTTGACGGGAGTAAATGATTTGGACAAGCATGTTTGAAAAGTAAAAGCAATGCGAAATTAAAGAGAGATTTACGATGAGTTTAGAATCTTTGCGAGGGGTACCTGACTTTGCTGCCATGTGGACTGATTAAAGAGGGAAAAAGTGGGATGGGTGTGGTTGGAAACTGACAGTGACTCAATGAAGGAAGGTCCATCCTTCCACCATGTACGCTTTGAACTTTGAATTACTCGAAATTGCAGAGGATGAGGGCACTACCAAGGAGAAGAAGAAACACACGTGTGCTGACACCTGGATGTAGGGTTTATGCTTATGTGGATTTTTATATAAAAATAATGCAACTGACACCAAAGTCTACCGTTGTCCGACCAATTAAGTATCACCATCAACCTCATCTCCAACCGATGTTGGATCTCTTAATCCACCTCTTGGGGACCAACATCCTCATAGCCACAATGTCCAGTGTTGGGCTCAACAGCCTAAGACCATATCTAGCAGATGTTGTCTAGTTTGATCCGTTGTACATTCATCATTAGCTTCACGATTTTAAAACGCGTCTATTATGAAGAAATTTTCACACCCTTATAAAAATGTTTCGTTCTCTTCTTCAACTGACGTAATATTTCTCACATTAGCGGAAAGTCCAACCAAGCTCAAAGCCACCTTGCCTTTGGCCCAATCCAATGGCAAATTGAACTTGACCACCCGACATTCGTTTTCACATTAAGTTTCTTTCGTCTTGCACTCTTTCTTGTCATTTCTCGGTCATAGTACTTCCTGTATTTATTGCGTCTAAATTTATTCATAATTAACACTTTTCTTCGTAATTGAATTAGACTTTATCAGTGTAACCATCCAAACTCACCACTAGTAGATATTGTCTTTGATGGGCCTTTCTTTATAGGCTTCCCTCAAAGTTTTAAAATGTGTCTGCCATCAAAAGAATGTTCTTATACCTTGAGAGAAAAGCCTGCACATGACAATATTTACTATCAGTGGGCAGTCATCAAATGGTGCGAGACACTAGTTGGAGTAGAACTAAGCCCTCTCTACAGTAGATGCGTTTTAAAATCGTAAGGCTGACGATAATACGTAACGGACCAAAACTGATAATATGTCTCTTCAATACTTTTATTACTTTTATTTGTTTGATGTTCTTATATAAAGCCAAGATTGAAAACTTTTTAAGGACAATTATATGTAGAACGTACACTGATTTTGTAACCATTATGAACTTTTTGTTCCTTGTTTTTATCCAATGATGTGATCTTTCAGACAATAGAATCCAATACTACTTTTTTTTATTAATTATCAACTCTTTGTTGGTTTATAAACACACTTAAAATTATTTAATCACAATAACCCACGAAAGTTAACGCTTAAATCCTTCGTTTAATTAAAAATATAATCTCCATCAAAAGAGATTAACGAACTGCACAATATTCAAAGCAGTGGGGCGAGTTGCGCCGACGTGGGCGCCCGGTAGCCTCATAGATTTTGGAAATAGTGGTTAAGAGTGTCATTTTCGTATTAATTTTTGGGTATCAATCAAAGGGAATCGACTAGTCCAAACCAACTCCCAGAAAATTAAGCAGAACAACGAGGAATTGGAGCAATACAGGAGACTGCGGAGGCTCAATGATCAGATCCCTTTTGTTTTCTTCCGCTCTTGTGCCGATTTTCAGAACCACTCGGACATCTCCCTCCAACTTTCTGGGATTTCATTGCCTCCCTTTCTCTGCCACTGCTCGCTTTACACTTGTATCTGTTCTTCACTGCCCAGGTTCTGATTTTCATATTTGTGTCCTTGTCTCTCGATTTAGTGACGTTAATGGACCTGAAAATTTGAGATGTTTTATTAATGGTTCTTGGGTTCTTCGTAAACTTTGGTTGTTATGTAGGAGTTGGAGGTTCTGGTACATTGATTATTAATGTGTTGCGTTTATGTTGCCTGTCTAGAACGATGAAACGAGTGTTTGGCTAACTTGTAGTTCACTCTCGATTGTATCAATCAGTTTAAATGTTTGTCTTGCTGTTGTTTGGTTATGTTTACAATACCCATCTGGGAGTCATAGTTTTGGAACCAACTCAGTTATCTTGATACAATAAGAGCTCAACCTCACTGCTAAAGAATGCTTTGTTAGGGAGAGATTTCCATACCCTTATAAACAATATTTTTCCCTCTGTAACCGATGTAGGGTCTCATAATTCACCTTCTACGGGGCCAGTGTCATTGTTGTCACACCATCCGGTGTCCACCATCTTTTAGGGCTCAGCGTCCTTTCTGTCACACCGCCTGATGTCTGACTCTGATACCATTTGTAACAGCACAAGTTCACCGTTAATAGATATGGTCCTTTTTGAGCTTTTCCTTTCGAACTTTCCTTCAAGGTTTCTAAAACGCGTCTGCTAGGGAGAGGTTTCCACACTTTTATAAAGAATGTTTTGTTCCCTCTCCAAACAAGATGGGATGTTACACATTCCACCAGCTTCTGTTTTTCACACTGTTTTATGGATTCAGTGAATGAGAATCCACTGAACTGTTCCTGTAATGGAGAGTTTAGCATGAAACTAATTGGTTCTTATGTTATAGGCATTGGGGTCAGAAATCCAGCTTCTTTTTGCAGCAATTCCCTTTCAGTTTCTGCTAAGTCAACATTGTTTATGGAGGAAGTCCCAGCTGCAAATGAGGTTCAACTGGTTGAAGTACTTGATGCAACCAACGATGATCATGGAGGCGTTCTCGTGGAAATGGATAAACCTATGGACTCTGAGGTCTTTGTGCCCATCCTTAGAGCTTCAATTTCACATTGGAAACAACAGGTTGATGAGTTCAGTAGTAAACTTTTCTGCCCCTTTTGTTTACACACCTTCAAATGCTATCAGGACATGCTTACTCCATCTTCATTTCTTTGTCAACTGGACTATGGTAGGCAAGCTTTTGCTTCAAATTTTAATGCCGCTCTAAGAAGTAATGAATGTTTGTTTTGGATTTTGATACATCTGCCATTTCTTTTGACTTCCTTCTTGAGCATGTGATCTCCACCATCCGAACGGCTAGTAGATATCGTTACGTATCGCTGTTAGTCTCACGGTTTTAAAACGCATCTACTAAGAAGAAGTTTCCACACCCTTATAAGTAATGTTTCGTTCTCCTCTCCAACCAATGTGCGATCTCATAATCTACTCCCCTCGAGAGCGTAGTGTCTTCTCTAGCACACCACCCAGTGTTTGGCTCTAATTCCATTTGTAACAGTCCAAACCCACTACTAGTAGATATTGTCCACTTTGGCTTGTTACGTATCGCCGTCAGCCTCACAGTTTTAAAATGTGTCTACTAGGGAGGGGCTTCCACACCCTTATAAGAAATGTTTCGTTCTACTCTCCAACCAATGTGGGATATCACAATCCACCCCCTCGAGAGCCCAGTGTTCTCGCTGGCACACCACCCGATGTCTGGCTTTAATATCATTTATAATAGCCCAAGCCCACCGCTAAGAGATATTGTCTGCTTTGACCCGTTACGTGTTGCTGTCAGCCTCACGGTTTTAAAACGCGTCTACTAGGGAGAAGTTTCTACACCCTTATTAGGAATGTTTCGTTCTCCTCTCCAACTAATGTGAGATATCACAATCCACCCCCCTCAAGAGCCCTATGTCCTTGCTGGCATACTGTTCGTTATCTGACTCTAATATCATTTATAACAGCCCAAGCCCACCGTTAGTAAATATTGTCTGCTTTGGCCTGTTAGTACCGCCGTCAACCTCACGGCTTTAAAACGCGTCTACTAGGAGAGGTTTACGTACCCTTATAACGAATGTTTCGTTCTCCTCTCCAATCAATGTGGGATCTCTAAATGAATTTTCATTGAGACTCCCATAGCGTTGAAAATTGTCCTCTGTACCAGAGAATTCAGTGTTCTTTTGCTCCAATGCTGGTTTGTATCATTTGCATGAAGATACTCTGGCGCTGTGTCAACTAAACTATTCATATTTTCTCCTGTTTATATTCATGATGAGCAAATCTTTTGCAGGGCAAAAAAGGTGTATGGCTTAAACTGCCCATTGAGCTTGCTAACCTGGTTGAAGCTGTTGTTAAGGTGATATTCTGATAACAGTTCTTTAGATCGTTTTAACAGTAGATTTAGGAACTCGCACTTTCAAGTGCTGCAAGTAATTGTTCCTATTCTCTATTCTTTCCCTTCTTTTAGGAAGGATTCTGGTATCACCACGCAGAGCCAAAGTATTTGATGCTAGTGTACTGGATACCTGAATGTGCTCATACTCTTCCTGTCAATGCTACCCATCGAGTTGGCGTTGGTGCGTTTGTTTTGAACGACAATAAAGAGGTACGAAGCATTTCTTGTAAGGGTGTGGAAACCTCTCCCTAGTAGATGCGTTTTAAACTCGTGAGGCTAACAACAATATGTAACGAGCCCAAACGGACAATATCTATTAGTGGTGGGCTTGAGCTGTTACATCTTGGGTTTGTTGTTCCTCGTCTGAATCTATGTTGTAACTTTTGTTATAGGTACTCGTGGTTCAGGAAAAGAGTGGAGTGTTACGAGGGACTGGTGTATGGAAGTTTCCCACAGGAGTTGTAGATGAGGTAAAGAGTTTTGGATACGCTCTGATTCCATTTCTGCATATAAATATAACTAAAATCTTTGAGTTGCTTCATTTGACGGTATCAAGGGGGAAGATATATGCAAAGCTGCTGAGAGGGAAGTGAGAGAAGAGACTGGTGTAAGTTAAATAAGCTGCATGATCAAATAAAGCTATATTATCTGCTCATCAGTTGTTCATCATGTTTGTCTCAGTAAGAGTTATCTTAAAGTTTCCAGGTTTATTCTTCTACAGATTGACACAGAATTCGTGGAAGTTTTAGCGTTCAGGTATGAAGTTACACTTATCAGCCCGTGTCCACCGCTATTAGATATTTTCTGTTTTGGTTCGTTACGTATAGCCGTCAGCCTCACGATTTTAAAACACGTCTGCTAGGGAGAGGTTTCTACACCCTTATTAGAATACTTTGTTCCTCTCTCCAACCGAAGTGAGATCTCACAATTTACCCTCTTTGGGGCTCAACGTTCTCCCTTCCAACTAATGTGGGATCTCACAAGGGCCCTGCGTCCTCCCTGATACTCGTTCCCTTTTCCTACCAATGTGGGATCTCAAAAGGGCCCAGTGTACTCCCTGGCACTCGTTCAGTGTCTGGCTCAGATACCATTTGTAATATTTCAAGCCCACTGCTAGCAGATATTGTTCGATTTGGCCCGTTGCGTATAACCGTCGGCCTCACGGTTTTAAAACGCGTCTGCTAGGGAAAGTGTCCACACCCTTGTATAAAGAATGCTTTGTTCCCCTGTTCCCCTTTCCAACCGATGTGGGATCTCACAATCCACCCTCTTTGGGGCCAGCGTTCTCCCTGACACTTGTTCTCCTCTCCAACCAATGTGGGAGCTCACAAGGGCGCATCGTCCTCCCTGACACTCATTCGGTGTCTGGCTCTGATACCATTTTGTTACGGCACAAGCTCACCACTAGCAGATATTGTCCCCTTTGGCCGGTTACGTTATAGTCGTTAGCCTCACAGTTTTAAAACGCGTCTGTTAGGGAGATGTTTCCACACTCTTACAAAAAATGCTTCTTTCCCCTCTCCAACCGAGGTGGGATCTCACACTAACATTCTTTTTACTATTTTATATCCCATTCAAATTTTTGCAGACAGACTCACCAAGCATTCTTTGGGAAATCAGATCTGTTCTTCGTTTGCGCATTGAAACCTCTAACCTTTGAAATAAGCAAGCAAGAACTCGAGATAGAGGATGCGCAGGTACGTCCCGGTTCACTAGGCAATGTTTATACTTTACACCGACATGTCGATGTAACAGATCGAATCGGCTCTTAGTAAGCATAAGCTACAAACTTGATGCGCATATCATAGTACAACATCATCAGTTGTCTTAGAAACTTTTAGACCTGTCTGAGTGTTCTAAATATTTCTGGTGAAATAACCATCTTTTCTAGTCAGTTCAATTGCAATGCTGAATAGTCCTTACAATTGTTGCAACCATTGTCGTTGCAGTGGATGAAACTCGAGGACTACACCGCTCAACCGTTACTCCAAAAACACGAAGTATGGAAGTGTATCAACAACATTTGTGTCACAAAGATTCAGCAGCAGTATTCTGGATTTTCTCCTGTGCTCACTTCCACAGCGTTTTCGAGCAAACAAAACTTCTTGTACCTAAACGAACACGACATGAGCAGGCGGTGAGGTCTCGTCGTCAATCCTTGATTGATACATTTTGCCAAGTAGCATCAATCTTGTTTCTTTGCTTCTTAATCTTTTCTAGCTATTGGACCATACCCTTGTTTCTGATACTCAAAACTGCATAAGTTCACACTTTCAGTGATTTCAAAATACATTGCTATAATTTTCTATGCAGTTTCTGATAGAATTTAAAGTGGAACTATGAATTTGACTGCTGTGTTCTAATTTGATTCAAAAAGCTATATAATTAAACGATACTCATTTCAAACGATCATGATGTACAAGAACTTTCAAGATTCCAAATGAGAAACAAAGGGTAAATTCCCATAAACCAAGAAGAAAAAGAAAGGCAAAGAGTAATAAGTTCGTGTGGAATGAATAAAAGTATAAAACTTTGTCATTTTCACTGCAAACCCAGTTTGGGTTCATTTTGGAAAGATGTGATTTTGATGAGTAAAAGGGAAGAAAGAAGTGGCAGCCACGATTGAGGAAAAGAAAGCATCAAAGGGAAGCTGTAAATTAGCTAAAGTAAATGGATGGAGGCCATGGGTGGGGATCGGGAGCAGGACTTTGTCAACCATGACGTGACGATGATTCCTGTTATCCTTAAAAGCCCATCAACCTTGGGCCACCATTCGATCTTCCTGACTCATCGGAGAAAAGATTAAGAAGGTTAATCTTTGCGCTTTGTTCTTTTTAGCATCCTTCTCGTAAGAACACATATCCAAATCCTTCAATTTGTTTGGGTTTTCAATTTTATCCCACTTTGATTTCCTTGCAATTTCTGCGGATGAACTATGAATCTTAGGATTATGAGGGTTTCTCTGTTTATGTCGTCCCTAATCACTTGATTGTTCTTATTCTGTGGAGAATCCTTTTTCCACCCATTTTCATTCTTTTTCGCCCACCCACAAAGGATTCCGGGTTTATTTATTTATTTATTTATTTATTTACTTTCCATTTATTCTTGTTCGTATTAATGGGGAATGTGAACGGGAGAGAAGATGAGGACGCTAATCCATCTGGGGTTGAAGAAGAAGATGAAGAAGTCGGTAGCCGACGGAGGAGTTTGCCGGACGGCCTGGCTGCGCCTCCTGATGCTCACCTTGACTACCTCACTGGCGATCCGCCTACAGAGCTGATGGGTCATTCTCCTCCTCGTAGCCCTCGCGCCATTCCATCTCCATTGATGTTTACTCCCCAAGTGAGTTAGTTCCCTGAATTTTGCCTTTCATTCCTGGTCGTGAATTCCTCCAGTTCATTGAAAATTGATATACGGTGGGGATGTTTAGTGTTGTATGTAATTGGAAATTCCTTTCGTTTCCTTTTTCGATAAGTTTCTGTGAGGAATCTTGGCCTTTTCGTGTCGCTACTTTACCTGCACGGTATGTGTTTGATGTAAGTCCTACATGAATAGATGGACGATTTGGTGAATCTACAGGGCTATTGTTACACTATAATTCTCTGTTCAAATTCGATCGACTGCCTCTATCTTTTTATCTTCCCATTACAGTGTTGTGTTGTATAAGCTTTCTTGAATCTTTGTTCAGAATGCATCTTGATTTTAGGGTTCCATTTTATCATGGAATTCTTCTACTTATACTTCTAGGAAGATGAAAATATCACTCTGTCATCCTCTCAATCTGGGAAATTGTTGGTTAAATTATACAAAATACGCTTGAACTTTGGTGTAGATTTCAATCATGAAAAAGCACCTTTGATAGTTTAATGTATTTATAAAAACTCGAAAGCGTTCATAGCATCATTTACGATTCAAGCTCAACTATATAGAAGATTAAGATCATTGTTAGTTTCAAGTTAAAAGATGTTCATTTCGTTAACTCAACCAACATGAACGATATTATAAACGATGGCGTACAAATTTTCATTCACCATTTTAATGAAAAAGTCTCTATAGGTATATTTTGGAACAGTTTCAATATTATAACTCATCTAACTTGCAAATTCATTTTGAATGCGTAGAAAGATACCCATTTTGGATTCTGGAAAACAGACAAAGATGCTGTTGAGCTATTACCACAATGTTCCTCTTTAGTTTTGATCAATAATGTTACTATAGATTGAGCTGTGAATCATTCTGTGATCTCTGCACTGGTTTCTTTTCTTCAGTGTCTGACCTTCTGTCATTGCGAGCTATGATTTTGAGTACTTCTATCTGTCTTAACAGGTACCGGTTGTTCCACTGCCAAGACCTGATGAGTTGCCCAATTCAAGCGAGTCCTGGATGAATAACAGTTCGTTGTTTGACGACGTGAGCAGTGAACAAGGAATCCCAACGATGATTACCTGGAGTCATGGAGGCAAGGAAGTAGCTGTTGAGGGATCTTGGGACAACTGGAAATCGAAGTTTGTTGCTCTATTCTCTCAATTTGTAGTTCGTTTCTTACTCGATTGACTGACCGCCATCTGATACCCAATGTCTTCTTGCTGATCAGAATACCGTTGCAGAGATCTGGGAAGGACTTCACGATTATGAAGGTATTGTCTTCTGGTGTTTACCAGTATAGGTTTATTGCTGATGGACAATGGAGATATGCTCCTGACTTGCCTTGGGCCCAAGATGATGCAGGCAATGCTTACAATATCTTGGACTTGCAGGTAAAAATCTCTTTCTTGCTGACCATCTCATACCCTCTTACTATCCTGATATGAAAGTTGTCGATGAAACTCGGTTTCGTGAGATGCATGAAAGTTGATCATTTTGGTTATTTTTGTTTAAATTTACCAACAAGTATGGAGCTTTCTGATCTAGTATTCAGGGTTGAGAGTCAAATTCCTCTCATTCAACCGCCCAACCCCACCACTAGCAGATATTGTCCTCTTTTGACTTTTCCTTTCGGGCTTCCCTCAAGGTTTTTAAAACACGTCTACTAGGGAGAGGTTTCGACGTGCTCATAAAGAATGCTTCGTTCTCCTCCCCAATGTGGAATCTCACAATCCATCCCCCTTTGGGTCCCAGCATTCTCGCGGGCACTCTTTCCCTTCTCCAATTGATGTGGGACTCCCTCATCCACCTCCCTTTGGGGTCCAGCGTCCTTGCTGACACACTGCCTCATGTCCACCCTCCTTCTGGGCTCAGCCTCCTCGCTGGCCCATCGCCCAATGTCCGACTCTGATACCATTTGTAACAACCCAAACTCACCACTAGCAGATATTTTCCTCTCTGGGCTTTTCCTTTCGAGCTTCCTCCCAAAGTTTTTAAAACACATCTGCTAGGGAGAGGTTTCCACACCCTTATAAACAATGTTTCGTTCTACTCCCCAACCAATGTGGATGACTCTCTCTCGTTTTTAGTCAAGATAACTTTGCACTTTGTTGAGTTTCAAGCATGTGTTTATACCATCATGGATGACTCTCTCTCGTTTTTAGTCAAGAAGCTTGATAATCAACCGAGCTCAATTTACGCTAATCTGACACTTTGATGCAGCATGTGATATATATATTGCAAAAATAATCGTGTTTTTTTCTTTCATATCTGGGTGTTGTATTTGGAATAATAGAAAGCTTGTAGAGCTTATTTTTTAATGGATGAATGTTATAGGACTATGTCCCAGAAGACATCGAAAGCATTTCCAGCTTTGAACCTCCTCCGTCCCCAGAGTCAAGTTACAGCAGTTTGCAGCTTGGATCTGAAGATTTTTCAAAGGAGCCACCACTGGCTCCTCCCCACTTGAAAACCACACTGCTCGACATGCCCTCCCCATACAATGAAATCTTACCTCCTATATCAAGACCTCAGCATGTTGTGCTGAATCATCTTTACATGCAGAAGGAAAGGGGTGGCCCCTCCGTCGTCGCACTCGGGATGACTCACCGGTTCCTTGCCAAGTACGTAACCGTCGTGCTCTATAAATCCTTGCAGAGACAACGTTAGAATAGGCATCCTGTGTAATCAAATTCACAATCTAAACCCATTTTTCCTTACTGTAGCTTTATATGGTGTCGATGCCATTTCGTTTAAACACTTCTAAATCAACCAGGAAGTCTGAGTGGATCGTTCTTCAAGATTGTACCTTACATAATACCATCTCTCTTTTTATCTAACATGCATTTTAACCAGTTGCTAAAATTTCCTCTTCCTTGTAGCAGGATCATCTCACTCCCTCTCCCATTTGTCTCAATGGTTGCAAGTTTTGCTAATGAATACAAATGTAGCGTTTGTAATAGTTCAAGCTTACCGCTATAGATATTGTCTGCTTAAGTCTGTTATATATCACCGTCAGTCTCACAGTTTTAAAACACCTATTAGGGAGAGGTTTCCACACCCTTATAAGAAATGTTTTGTTCCCCTCTCCAACTGATGTCGGAGCTCACAATATCATCTAGCGGTGGACTTAGACTATTACAAATAGTATCAAAGTTAGACACCAAGTAGTTTGTTGAGGACGCTGGGCTCCAGCCCACATGGAGGGTGGATTGTGAGATCCCACGTCGATTGGAGAGGGAAATGAAACATTCCTCATTAGGGTGTAGAAACATAAATCGTGAGGCTGACGACGATACGCAACAGGCTAGAGCGGACAATATCTCCTAACAATGGGATTGAGTTGTTACAAATGGTATCAGAGCCAAATACTGGTCAATGCTAGCGAGGACGTTGGACCCCAAAAGGAGTGGATTGTGAGATCTCACATCAATTGGAGAAGGGAATGAAACATTTCTTACAAGAGTGTAGAAACCTGCAGCAATGCTAGCGAGGACGTTGGACCCCAAAAGGAGTGAAAAACCTGCAGCGATGCTAGCGAGGACGTTGGACCCCAAAAGGAGTGGATTGTGAGATCTCACATCAATTGGAGAAGGGAATGAAACATTTCTTACAAGAGTGTAGAAACCTGCAGCAATGCTAGCGAGGACGTTGGACCCCAAAAGGAGTGAATTGTGAGATCTCACATCAATTGGAGAAAGGAATGAAACATTTCTTACAAGAGTGTAGAAACCTACAGCAAACGCATTTTAAAATCGTGAGGCTGACGGCGAGACTAAGACGGACAATATCTGTTAGTGGTGGGTTTGAGATGTTACGGCCCGGAGATTAATATTAACGATTAACCTTGCTTGCATTACTGAGATACAAAGTATCTGAGAAGGTACAAAACGGCAAATTAAGCCAAAAACAAAATAGAATTGCAGTCTACATTATTGAACACGCATTTGGATTCTCGTCACTGAAAAGCCGCTCAGGCACATATGCATACTCAGTGTAATATTTGGTTGATGGCCAATACTCAAGCCTCTTGATATCAAACTTCTTATCATCTTCTTCCTGAGTCTCCTTCTTCTCCTCTGGTTTCTCTTCAGCCGCTGGTTTTTCCTCTTCCTTCTTCTCCTCTTCTTTCTTTTCTTCCTCCTTCACTACTATGGAAGCCGGCCTTCGGCTTCTCTTCGAAACATGGTCGACCAGCTTACTCGGGTCCATAACCCCTTTTACAATCACCTGATTGCTAGCTAGTTCTGTTTCCACAGACTCTACACCTGCAAACAAACCACAAACACACATCCCTCAATCTTTCTTACACGTTTGGCTTCTTTAAAACTATAATTCTACCTTTGAACTTCTTGATTCTCTTCTTTAAAACTTGAGCACAAGCCTCGCAGTGCATCTGCACGTTCAGTACCACTGTTACCACTGCTGGAGGTGGAGGAGCCTGCATCAAATTTTGTATACTTATAAAACTAATTAGGAAACAAAGTTGGTCCCCGCAGAAGGGATTTTGGCCATGTATTCAATGTAATGTTTAGCCCGTGAGTAGAAGGCAATAATGGGTGGGTGTGTGTGGGGTCAAAGGGGTTTGGAGGCCATAAATAAGAGCTACAGCTACAGAAACAGCAACATCCATCCAGCTCTGTTCTTGTGTAATGTGCATATCAGTTCTGTGGAACCAAAGGGTAGAGAGAGAGCTCAGAGACTGAAACAGAGGGGGCTGAGAGGGTGAAGTGAGGTGGAGTGGGGTCTCCATTCTCAGGCCTTTTTCTTTTGTTTTGTTTTGTTTTATTGTTTTCATGTCAGTTTCCCCCCCAACTCTCACTGTCTTCCTCTTCATTTCCAACTTTGAATTTTTACCTCAGTTTCTAACATTCAATCTTTCAATTCATTTCTCTGACAGCCAACAAAAGGACCCAATTATGAACCCAGAGAAGAAAAAAGCTTCAGACAATTGCCTCTGCACTTGGAGGTACTTGAACTCAAGATGCTCAAATTTCTCTCAAGTGCAAGCTTTTATGAATTTGCATTACAATTTATCAATATAAATCCTCCTTATTCTTGTTTCTCTAATATCCTAATCATATTCCTGTGTTCATCACTGTAATTCAAACGTTCAAAGAAAGAAGATGTGAGGTTTCACACCCTGCAGTGTGTCAGCGAGAACGCTAGGCCCCCCTAAAAGGGGTTGGATTGTGAGATCCCACATCGTGAGAACGAGTATCAGCAAGGACACTAGGCCCCAAACAGTTCCACCTCTCTCTCTCTAGGAAAGCCTATAAGGAAAAGTAGTATGAGGGTATAGATAGGGACCTAAGATTGAAGCTCAGCCATCCTTTTTGTTCATCTTTCACACTCTTTTGTTTCCTTTTGTGAAAGTGGTATTTGCACATATGCATGGATGATATGTAGAGTAAAGTGAAAGTTAAAAGGCTTAAAAGGATGTTGATGACTTTACCTCTTCCTTTTTCTCCTCCTTTGGCTGTTTGTCATCTTCTTTAGGTTGTTGCTCCTCAGGAGCAGGCTTAGGCAATGGCGAGATTAGCTCCACTTTTCTCCCACTTTTCTTCTGTAATCTCTCACAAACCTTCAAAGGGTCTGCCCCTTTCCCTTTCACCACCACCTTCCCTGCTCTGCTATCCGTTGTCACATTCTCCACTCCTTCAACCAAATTTAAACAACACAACACCTTTATACTCAAAACAAAACAAAATGCAACTTAATCGAAGTGAAGCTGACCTTGGAAGCCCTTGAGGGCTCTGGCCACTTTTCTGGCACAGGCTTCGCAATGCATATCCACTTTGAGCACAATTTCTGTGGGCGATTCTTCTTCCTTTTTCTTGCTCTCTTGTTTCTTTTCTTCTTCTGGGGTTGTTGCCGCTGCTGATTCAGTGGCTTCCTTTTTCTCTTCTTTGGCTTCTTCCTTCTTTTGATCTTCGCCTTCTTCCTTCTTCTTGATTTCCTGAAATGGGTACCCAAAATTGTTTAAATTTCAGTGGATGATTGAGTGGATGATGATGATGAAGAGGGAGAATTTTGCTTACTTCACCCATGGCTGAAGCGGAGAGCTCTGGGTAGCGGTGGGTGTTGTTGGCTGAGGCGGAGAGCTCTGGGTAGCGGTGGGTGTCGTTGGCTTCGGCTGCTGCTCTGTGTCTGTGTGGACGAGGGAGTGTGGATTTATGGGCGTGGGAGAAGAGGAGAAGAGGAGAAGAGAAGAGAAGGGGTTTTGAAAGCTGGGTAATCTGCAAATCTGACGTGGCGCCATTTAATGCAGGCACCCCATATGTCCCTTTGTACTCACTCTACTTTCCAATTTTGCCCTTCACTTTCAAATTTTTTAAAATATATAATTATGTTCTAATTTTTTAAAATTTTCAAAATTTTAAAAACTAATTTAATTTTATGACTACATTTAATTTTTTTTATTAAACATATTTATAAATTTTAAGAAAATTTAAAGTTAAGAAGGATATATTTGTAATTTTAAAAGTTTATCATTTAAAATTATAAAACATTTACTTACTTATGTGTTTTAAAATTATGAGATTGACAATGAATGATATTTGCTAGCGGTGGGCTTGAGTTACAAATGGTATCAGAGTCGGACACTGAGCAGTATGCCAACAAGAACACTAGACGATAAACTTTATAGCGTATAACTTATAAAGAATTTGACAACTTTTTCCTTTTTTTAATTATACTTTTTATATTTTAGTCGGTAAAGAAACATGATTTTTTTATGAACTGTCATACACCACCGTACTAATATGACAAGAATAATAAAAATCTAACTACACATAAAATCGAGTAAAAAAGGTTTAAAACAAACATACAACCATAGACAATACGTTATAAATAGTCCCAATCAGAACATCCAATACTCCAACGCATGCAATACGCCTTGAACAAATATGATCGTGATACATTCAACTATTGTTAAGTCGTATAATAAAATAGTATTATTATTGTGGAAAAGATAAATTTTTATTTGGTAATTATAATGTTGTAATTTTTTTTATTTAATTTTAAATTATTTATTAAAAAAAAAGTAAAAATCTCATTAAACTCACCAATCACATTAAGTATTCCAACTTCTATTTTGGCACTATCTCACCACAAGTTTCAATAATAAAAAAAAAAAAATAACGAATATTTATAAATAACAGTGCCTTTTGTAATCTGTGGGTTATAAAAATATATATATATTTATAAAGTGTAATTAAAAAAAGGTACATATTGTACTAATAAAATTATCTACTTTTAAAACTTTCTAAAAATTAATTTTAAACTCTAAAAAATATTATATATATTTTTTTTAATTTTAAGTTAGTATTAGGTTTAAAAAATACTCATAAAATTTTTTTATTAAAAAAAAAGTTTAGAATTTTTTTACCCTTCCTAGATTATATCCAAAAATTTTAATTACTTTTGAAAAGTTAGCTCTGAATTCAGTGACATTTCACCCTTAACCACATCCTATCGGCTGATTCTTCAACATCAGTCGGTTCGGACCTCCACTTAGTTTCAACCAAGCTTCATCTTGGTCATGGATAGACCATCTAGGTCCATAAGCAGTGACAATTGCCCCATGAAGACTCGCTTTTGCTACGACTCTCGTGAGTTNTGAAAAGTTAGCTCTGAATTCAGTGACATTTCACCCTTAACCACATCCTATCGGCTGATTCTTCAACATCAGTCGGTTCGGACCTCCACTTAGTTTCAACCAAGCTTCATCTTGGTCATGGATAGACCATCTAGGTCCATAAGCAGTGACAATTGCCCCATGAAGACTCGCTTTTGCTACGACTCTCGTGAGTTCCCTTAACCAAGACACTACACAATAAAGGGTAATTTTTAAAAAATATTTGTATTAATTTAGCCAACAAAATAAAAAACCATCACGATAATAACAGTAATAATCAATTTATTTAGAATTTTGTTATAAAAAGGATGGAATTTATTTTCCCAATTTATAGGCACAAAGTTAAATACAAAAAACAAAAAATGAGGTCATCATGAAAATGAAATTCACCCACTAACCAAATTATTGTACCACGAACAAAAAAATGAATGGGTTGTAAAGTGAAAGGAGAAATGGTTNTTTTTTTTTTTTTTTTTTTTTTCCTTTTTTCTTTTTTTCTTGAGAAAAGAGAAATAATTTTTAAAAAAGGTGTGGATTTAAAAAATATATATATAAAGTTATTTTTAGGTAAGGTTGGTGGATGGAAATTAAATTGCATAATGATAAGAAATGGAGCCCACCAACCCATTACATTCCAAGCCCAACCCACTACAACTTTTCATTTGGGTCTCCCCTCTGGCCCTCTTCTTTAACCACTTCCCCTACCAATGCCCCCCGGCCCCACTTACACACTCATCCCCACGTACTCCTCCTCACTTTAAAACCCTATATATATATATATATATATATATCTTAATTTATTTATTTTTAACTAAAATTATGTGTATTTATTAATATATTTCTTTTGTTTATTTATGATGTAATAAAAATGTCGATTTATTTATTTATTTATTTCGAACCATGTCGATGATTTCGATGGAAAGATGGAAAGGAGTGGAAATGAAATGACAGGCTTTATGAAAAAGGAAGGAAAAAGTGAGATGGCTTGAAATTTTGTAGGAACCTCTAATTCACTAAAGACGTCGTATATTCCAAAATTTCATGTACATAGTCAAATAGTGTTAAAGGACCTTATTTAATGGAGAGAGTATTCCTTGATTATAAACGCATGATCATTCCCTAAATTAACGATATTCTAGATTATAAACCCATGATCATTTCCTAAATGAAATGACGTGGGACTTTAATCATCGAGCGTGAGTATTGGTTTTTTTTTTTTTTTTTAATTACGTTTTTTTCTTTTTAGTTAGAATTTGATGCAACTGCAACCTGGAACATATAAAGCCCTATTTTCCAGCCTGGATTTCGGCCCAAATTTCTGCATTTTCTTTTTCTTGTAATTAAAGGGGTTTTACTATATAATAATTGTATTTGTTTATTATTATATGTACACGTTTGTCCGATTAATTAAATATATTTTCTATGTTTGCGTCATTTTAAGTACGACACATCAAACGTTTATTAAATAAAATAATATATGATGTCTTCATATTGACGTTTTTGCCCTTGCAAGTATAAAAGAATATTTGAAAATGATTGTTTATTTCCATATATAACCCCAAATCCCACTATCATTATAAAAAGAAGCACGTGAGATTTATTTTTGGATAAGGGACTGGTTAAATCCATACTAAAATTGAATAAGACCATAGGTTGGTTAATAAGAGAGGGAAACCGTATTATTCACTTAATTAAACCTAATTAGATCAGGTAATTAATAAATTCCGTTTAATTAAGTCAATTATTGTATAAGACTAAAATTATGATACTGATTAAATAAAATTAGTGTACTTAATTTATCATTTAATTAAAATAATTTAATATACTATAAAAAGATATACGTAATCTTATTAAGTGACGTTGTTAGGTTATATATTATGAACTAAATATAAAAAATAGTTAATTTTAAAATATTGAGAGTATTAATAAAAGTTGTGAATGGTCGAAAAAAATATTTATAAAAGTGTTTTATAAATATTTTTTTAAAGTTCAGTTGTTTATTTAAAGTTCGAAAAATGAAAATTTTAAATTTTTTTTTTGTTAATTTAATGAAATGATTTACTATTAAATGAGTTGAAAGTTAAAAAGTTAATTTTTAAATGAAAATGGTAATAATTAAAAGCTAAAGGACCCACGTCATTACTCACTGACAAGAAACAAACAACTTTATCTGAATCCATTGACCATTCGGAAGCTTCTGAGCCGCAGGCACGTGGCAACCGCGTGATTAGGCGTGTGTCACTTGTAACCTTTGAAAATTCTTCCCAAAATTAAAAAAATTAAAAAGAAAAAATACTAAATTGTCAAACAAATTCCAGGAATTAGCCACGTGGCACGTGATAATTGGATGATTCTATTTATGTTTCCTGAACTCCTTTTTGCTACTGTTCTGTTTCATAGTCTCTGCCGTATTTATGATCCCCATTGACCTGTTTTCTTGGACTTCCTCCATTTAAGCTCAGTTCCAGATCGGAGCAGCTTCACTTGAGCTTCAGCCATGGAGGAAAAGGTATCTTCTTCTCCGGCGCACTGATTTTGATATCATTTTTCTAAAAATTCTAACTTTTTTTGTT
Source organism: Cucurbita pepo subsp. pepo (assembly GCF_002806865.2). Lineage (NCBI taxonomy): Eukaryota > Viridiplantae > Streptophyta > Magnoliopsida > Cucurbitales > Cucurbitaceae > Cucurbita > Cucurbita pepo. Next base: position 4,244,401 of record NC_036647.1, read on the forward strand.
GCAGACGGTGCTCATGGTGTTGAAAGTTGACCTCCAATGCGATCGTTGTTTCAAGAAAGTCAAGAAAGTTCTTGCCAAATTTCCTCGTACGTTGTCGTTCCATTAACAATTTTATTGCTGAATCTTTACCCACTTACGTTTATAATTTTTTGATTCTAGAAATTCGAGACCAGGCTTATAATGAGAAGCAAGGAATCGTGTTGATCAAAGTTGTGTGCTGTAAGCCTGAAATGATTATGAACAAAATTTGCTGCAAAGGGAATGGATCCATTAAGAGCATCGAGATCAAACAGCCGGAAAAGAAGAAAGAAGGGGAAAAGCCAAAAGTGGTGGCGCAACCGGTTCAAGGCTATTCGCCGCCGCCCTACTCTGTTTACTGCTGTTCTTGTTACGAGGGTCGGCCCTGTTACCGATGCCACGTCTACGGGATTCCGGCGGCGGGTACTGTCATACCGGTTTATGACAGCTACGGCGGTGGGTACGGTGGAAGTGGGTACTGTCATACAGGGTGCTCTGTCATGTGAATCCAATCTGCTATGAGACCCATGTTCGTCCGGAGGGTAAATTATGAACAATCTTGAAAAATTGTGCCCTTTTTGTTTTTTTTGTATTGAAACTAGATTGGTTTCTTTTAAGAAAATAAAGAAAACGAACAATGTTGGGTCGCGATTTTCGGTCTTTGGATGATCTTTCGAAACTAGCGTTCACGTCTCTTTTTCAATCTTTCTAATTCGTAAGGCATTCATAAGTCTCTTGTCGGAGCTAACGGAAGTGATAGCGCCAAACTTCTACGCCCGCTTCCTTTTATGTTATTGTCAACGCTTTCCTAGGCCAAGTCGGAGTTCTTTATGAGAAAGGGCTTCTAGTACGATTGGCTCTATGTTCTCTTTGTTGAGGATTATTGGGAATGAGTCTCACATCGGAATATCATGGGTTTATAAGTGAGGAATACTATCTCCATAAGTGTGAGGCCTCTTGGGGAAGCCCAAAACAAAGTCATGAGAGCCTAGACTCAAAGTGGACAATCTCATATCATTGTGGAGAGTCGTGATTCCTAACCCTCTTCTAATGCTAAGACCCTTTCGATACTTCCTTTCACCGTCCCGCGTTTGGATTGGGTACTTCATTTTGACTACGTTATGCATAGGAGGTTAGTTTGATTGATTCAAAAGTCCACTATTTAAGAATTGTAATTATGTGATGGTTAGCACGTTGAGCACACTCAAAGACAACGCCGCACTAAATATTAGCAACAGCATCAAAATCTGTCTAATTTGACCCAAAAAAAATGGGGAATTGCATCAACACAGCCCATTTCAGACCTCTGCAAAAGTTGAAAGATTTGATATGCTGTGAAGGAGAAGATTTAAGCTTGGCATTGCCCATTGAAAAGATAGCTTCTGGAGCTTATACAACTTCAAGTGCTGTGCTAGAAGTTGACCGTGGGGCTCCTCCTCCACTGCCTGTTCGTATTGATGATGATGATGATGCTGTTAGCAAGCCTGATGCATTGTGCAAACTCCCCAAGACCACCACCATTGTGGTTAGCAAACAGCAGCTTGAGTTGATCTTGAGAAACTCCAGAAAGTTTGCCTCTAAAGGTATTGCTGTTCAATTCTCTGATAGTTTTGAGTTCGACGATCGATGCTCCAGATGGTGCCCCGCCTTGCCTACAATTCTCGAGATTCATAATTACTAGTTTTGCCTTTTTGCATTCGGGAGAATTTGGTTTAGGAAGTTTCGAGATGTCTATTTAGTCTTTATACTTTAAAAAGTCCATAAGTAGCTCTCATTACCAGTCGGTGGAAAATTTTTATGAGTTTATATTTATGGCAGCTTACGTAAGTATCCTATCATATCGCTAGTAGATATATTTTATTTGAATTTTCCCTTTCGAACTTCCCTTCAAAGATTTTAAAACGCGTCTACGGAGAGGTTTCCACACCCTTCAAGGGTTTTAAACCTCTCGAGATTCCCTTCAAGGGTTTTAAAACGCGTCTACTAGGGAGAGGTTTCCACACCCTTCAAGGGTTTTAAAACGCATCTACTAGAGAGAGGTTTCCACACCCTTATAAAGAATGCTTCGTTTCCCTCCCCAACCGATGTGGGATCTCACAATCCACCTCCCTTCGAAGCCCAGCGTTCTTGCCGGCACACTGCCTCGTGACCCACCACTAGCAGATTTGTCCTTTTGGTATTTCCCTTTTGGGTTTATCCTCAAAGTTCTTAAAATACATCTACCAGGGAGAAATTTACACACCAATACAAAGAATCCTTCGTTTCTCTTCCCCAACTAAAGTGGGACCACGAAGAAAGCTCAAGCAGATGGCATTAATATGTATACATAGCAGAGAAAACATAGCTAAAACAAACTTATTACCAAGCAGCTGTTCATACGTACACACTGCAAACTTTGTATCTACAATAAGAACAAAAACAAGAACTGATTGATATAATCAAATCTGCATCTGGGTCCTGGGATTCCTTTTCTTTCTTGAATGCATTTCCTCTGCAAGTTATCAAGTTGATAGCCTACGGCTATGCCAAAAAGAAACCAATCAGTTCATGAATCATGAAATGAAACAAACAACTCTGAAATGATGTTATTACAAAACAGAAACCTTTTGGTGTGAACCATCCTGGGCTTGTTCTTCTCCTCTAATCTCCCTGCTGCAGCTGCTGCTGCTTCCTTTTCTTTCACAGCTGCTTCTCTCTTCATTTTCTTAGCCTCTACTTCCATGGCCTTCGTTAATGCATCAACCTTCTTCATAAGAACCTGCCAAGAACTTCATCCAATTCAAGAACAGCTAGAAAACATATGTATAGATAAGAGGTTGAATGATTAACCTTGATTTCTTCATCTTTTGTATTCAAGTTCCCGTCTTTCACTTCACATAGCTTCCTCAAATTAATGACTTCCTTCTGTATTTTGTCATACAGAAAACCCGAAACCGTATCTTCGTTTTCGAGGCTGCTCGGTTCTCGGAATCCTTCACCATCAATGGTTTCTCTGTTTTCTTTTTCAGTAATATCAACTACTTTACTTCTACCAGAAGCCCACATACTCTTTTTCATTACGTTTTCACAAGCTGAGGCATATTTCTTCTTCAAGCTGTTTGACCTGTTTAGCTCAGGTGGTGCAGTGGCCTTGTCATAATCTGAGGCATTTGTTTGAACTAGAATGTTTGAAGTTTTGGAGATGGCTGAAGAAGGCTTTGATAGAGAAGTTGATCTCTTCCTTCCATTGCTTGTCAAGAAGCCTAAGATGTTATTGGATCGTTCTGTTTTTGGGGATCCACTGAATGCTTTGGTATTTACAGGGGAAGCTGGTATTTGCCTTAGCCCTTCTTCTAATGTTTTCAATCTCAGCTTGAATTTTTCCTGCAGTTTTGGTCAGATTTCAGCAAAGATTGAGTGTCCTTGTATTCAATAGAAGAAGTGTTCACTACCTTGAGTTGTGCTTCTGCTTTGGCTGTTCTTTCTGACACAGCTAACTTGTCTTTTGTTCTTTGCAACTCTGCCTAGGATTTGTCAAAAATGAAGTTCGGTTAGGAACTTGTTAGGAACCACGAACCTCCACAATGGTATGATGTTGTCTACTTTTAGCATTAGCTCTCGTGGGTTTGCTTTTGGTTGCGTCAAAAGGTCTTATACCAATGGAGATGTATGATTAACCCCTTAATTAGGGGATGTGGGACTCCTCTCCCAACAATCCTCCCCTCGAAAGTACACTATAGAACCTCTCCTAAAGCTTATGGAGCCCTCGAACAAAGAAGTTGTGAGCATCAAATGTGTAGCCAAAAGTGATTGTCGAACGAAGGGTGTATTTTGTTTGAGGGCTCCAGAAAAGGAGTTCAGGCTCAATTAAGGGGAGGTTGTTTTGAGGATTGACATGACTAAGTTAAGGGCATGACTATGATACCATGTTAGGAACCACGAACCTCCAAAATGGTATGATATTTGTTGGGAACCACGAAGGGTGTACTGTTCCAGGGATCCAGAGAAAGAGTTGAGGTTCAATCAAGGGAGGTTGTTTTGAGGATCCTATTAACATGACTAAGTTAATGGCATGACTCTGGTACCATGTTAGGTCCACAATGGTATGATATTGTCCACTTTGAGCATAAGCTCTCGTGGCTTGCTTTCGGGTTCCCAAAAAGCCTCGTACCAATGAAAATGTATTCCTTATAAACTCATGATCAACCCCTTAATTAGTTTATCTGAGACTCATCTCTCAACCATCCTCAACTAGAAAACAAAATTCAAATTTGAAAGTTACCTGCAATAGCTTTCTCTCTTCCAGCCACTGCTTGACAGGCATAACTCTATCACTTTCATCCTTCCACTCGTTCGCCACCACGGTAGCGACACGGTGAGCCGAGACTTTCGCTCTTGCCAATTCTCTCTCAAGAGTCCTCTTCTCTTCCTGATAAGTTCACTCAAATCAATATCAATGACACTAGCTACAACATCAAATCACTATTACACTTACATGTAATTCTTCAATCTGTCGCTTATAATCTCGAACCATGTTAGCTGTAGCTCCTCCAGCTAGAATGGCCTCCTCTAAATCCTTAATGGTTTGCCCAAGCCTTTCAACTTCAATAACCTTCTGGCGATTAGTTTTCTCAAGGATCCTGTTCTCTTCCTGCTTGTAATCCAATGACATGGTTAGTTCTTTCACAAAAACAGCCTTTCAACTATGTAAAATCAATCCTTGCCTGGCAAATTTCAATCTGTCTCTTCAGCTCAAAGTTGTGATTTTGAACTTCCTCCACAATCAGAGCTCTCTCAAGCGCGCTTCGTAGAATCTTCTCTGCTTCGAGCAACGCCGCTTCCTTCGACTTCGTGAGACGCTCCAAAGCTTTCTTATCCTCTTGCAGTAACAAAACCTGAAAGACACAGACATGGACACATTTTGGCAACATGGGATGATGGCAGATATAGTTCATAATGAGCTTCTTAGCTCACCTCATTCTTGTACATTTTGATTTTCGCTTCGAGAGGAGCGACAACCGACGCGAGAGTAAGCGAATCGTCGTCTTTCTGATTTGCATATACCCTTCTGAGTGTAGCTTCTGCAGCATATTGTGCAGCCACTGCATCTTTCTTCTCAGTTGTTAGTCTCTTTATTTCAAGGTTCTGCATGTTCATAACATTCATTGTAATAAGCATAAGAAGTCAGGAATGGTTAAATAAACTCCAAAGGTGAACTATCAACCTTGTGTTCAAGGAGATTCTCAGTGGCTCTAAGCTTGTCGTCAAGTTTATCAACTTCACTTTTCAGCTGAGAATTATAAATCCAAAACGTAAGAGTTAGAACATGTTAATAGTTCATCCTCTTTGTAAATTAATGTGTTACAGATGATTCAAGCAGTGACCTCTTCTAGAGCTTTGTCTTTCTTGGCTTCTGTGGCTTTCAAGGCCTTGATTTCACTGTGTGCAGCTCCCAGCTCCCTGTTCTTCTCTGTAAATTTTCAAAAACATGTCCATGGAAAGGGTAAGACTTATATGTTTGGTACTATGTAACGGCTCAAGCCTACCGCTTAGATATTGTCCGGTTTTGGCCCGTTACGTATCGATGTCAGCCTTACGGTTTTAAAACATCTATTAGGAAAAGGTTTCCACATGTTTCGTTCCCTCTCCTATGGAATCTCACCATTTGTAAACAGCCCAAGCCGCGGTTAGCGGATCTTGTCTTTGGTCCCTTACTATCGCCGTCCATTAGGAAGAGATTTCAATACCCTTACAAGGGATGACCCAACGTTCTCAGGGATCTCACAATTCACTCCCTTGGGGCCCAACGTTCTCAGGGATCTCACAATCCACCCCCTTGGGGCCCCCAACGTCCCCAGGGATCTCGTAATCCACCCCTCGGGGCCCAACGTCCCCAGGGATCTTGCAATCCACCCCTTGGGGCCCAACGTCCTCAGGGACCTCGCAATCCACCCCTTGGGGCCCAACGTCCTCAGGGACCTCGCAATCCACCCCTTGGGGCCCAACGTCCTCGTTGGCACGCCGCTTCATTTATAATAGCCCAAGCCGTTAATTGATATTGTCCACTTTGGTCCCTTACAGATAGGTGACACGATTTTGGAGGGCTGTGATTTTAAAACACATCTATGAGGGAGAGGTTTCTACGTGTTCTAAGCCGGTGGATCTCACAATCTAAGCCAAATTTACAAACAAATCAATGAAAAAACATCAAAATTCAAAGGATGAAAGAACAGAAAACTGATTGATTCCTTCCATTTTAAAAACCATTATCTGAAACAACAAGAAAAGTCATTATTCAATGGTTTCATTTAGACAAGATAAAACTAAGATTAAACAACCAAAATCAACAGATTCTTCTTCACAAGCATCACAAGTTCACTACTACGTGCCACCATCACCTCGAGAAATGAACAAAATCATTCCACAAACATCAAAGAAACCCATATATATATATATATATATATATATAAAGAATAAACAGGACAGACCCATAAGTGCAAATCAGCTCAACACTTCTTCTCACACAAAAAGAAGAACAACAACCTGCTACAAGGTTCTGCAAACGGTTGAGCTCCAACACAACAGGATCAAGAAGGACAACAGAACCCTCTTCTCTGCCGACATGTTCCTCGTAACTCCCCATGTTTAACACCATTCCGGTCGGATTTTTATCTACTGAAACAACAGAGGAAGAACAACACAAAACAGGGGTGGAATTAAAAATGGAAGAGAAGCAAAGGGCAGTGAGGTTTTTATTGGTGAAAAGGAAAACAGAGTCCCATAGCTTAAGGGATTGAGCGTAAAGAGAGGAAGAAGAAGAAGAAGAAGAAGAAATGGGGTTTTGTTTATTTCATTTTCCATTTAACAAAAAATTTGAAAAAACGCCGTTTCACAGGCGGCAAAGCCGGCTTCTTCCCTCCTCTTCACAGTAACGGTCACTTTCTTTGATTCATTCGTTTTAGAATTAGTGACCGCTAATCCAGCTGATTAAAGAGACTAATTATGATTAAGACGCTTGCCAAAAACGCATCTTTTTCATTAAAATGTGATCAGCAAGCATATTAACAATCTAATCAGGATATCTACATCTAACCTTCTTGTGTTCTTTTTTTCATAAGTCCTCATGTTTTTCGCTTTGAACTTTGAATGATTTTATCCCCATTATTCTATTACCTAACTTATGAAAATGATTGCCATTTGAACCATTCAATAATACCCTAAACTCGAAAAATGCCCTTTTGGTCGGTTATGTTCATTAACTTGAGATGTCTATTTAGTCCCTATACGTTAAGGAGACGTTTTTCTTCTTAAAACTTTGAAAATATAGAGTTATACGGTTGTTGAATTCATTTGGCGTTAGTTATATGACATAAGTATAATGTGACAGTTTGTAGAGTTGTTTCTATGGTCTTGTTTCGTTATTTTTGTTAAATTATAAGAATATGTCAATTGGAGAGGGAAACGAAGCATTAAGGATATGGAAATCTCTCCCTAATATATGCGTTTTAAAATTTTGAGGGAAACCCTTGAAAATAAAGTTCAAAGAGAACAATATCTACTAACAGTGAGTTTAAATTGTTACAAATGGTATTAAAGCCAAACACCGGTCGGTACGCCAACGAGGATGCTAGGACCTAGTTGGAGAGAGGAACTAAACATTCAGGGTGTGGAAACCTCTCCCTATCCAACATATTTTGAAACCTTGAAGAGAAACTCTCGAAGGAAAAGTTTGAATAAGACAATATCTACTAGTGATGAGCTTGAATTGTTACACTATTATCATTTAATGTTCATGAACATCTCCAAAATAGTATATAAAGTTTTTAACGAAAATTAAGATTAAAACTCGTGCAATAATGACCTAAAACGTAGACGTCACACTATTCTACTTATAAGAATATCGTGGACTCCAAAGGATAAAATTGGTTGAAAATGGGTCGAGATATTGGAACGAAGCGATAAGAAAGAGGTGGTGAAGTCTTGTTGTGGTGATGGAAAGCTATGGATGCTTCACCGCTAAAATTTGGTTAAAGTAAGCCCTTTTGAAAAGCATTTGTGGAAGAAATTGAAGAATTTTGTTGTTCTAAAACAACCTTAATACCTTCATTAATTCACTCTTCTTTGCTTGAAAGTATATTAATTTCATTACAACTAAGAGTACTCATTTGGCAATGGATTTGTTTATTTGCCTCCAACCTACCATTATCTTTATCAACTTAGACCTAACTTTTCATTTTCCACTTACTCAAATATACCAACAATTTCATAATTTTTTTTTTATATATTTCGTCGAACAAATCAAAGTTTAATCGCTTATAAAGTTGATCTCTAAAATGTCATCCTACCCGTGGTTGATGTAATCCTCCATGTCTAAGATTCATGTCAGAATCTGAAATTCAGCATTCAGCATCTCGTTGTCCCGACACTCCCCTGCATCTCTATACCTTATTAGTATGAGTAGTAACCTCAGTAATCCTATTCTCAAGATTACTCTCATTCGGATGTGAGATCGGTTCGTTCATTTACCCTTTCTTTACTTGAGCATCACAGTTGAATTTAAAAACATTTTTCTTTCTTTTGGAGGTTTCTTGGCCATATAGTTATTCATGTATGATATAATCTAGAAATTGAAGACTAAATTAGAGGTTGCTTGGAATGGAAATAATATTGTCAAAAACATTGGCTGTCATCTATTAAGTGACAATTGATATTGACGTGACAAATTTATTGTTTGATTTTTTGGACATCTCCATAACCTATTTTCAAATCATTTATCATGTTTTATTTTTTTAGATTTAATCCAATAATTATTATTATTTTCTTAAAGGCCCAATAAACAAAGTCTAGTAAAGAGTCAACATATTCCAAAAGCCCAATAAAGGAAGCCCAAAACTTCAAACTTGGTTAGGTGAACGTGTTCTTAAAGGCCCAATAAAGAAAGCCCAAAACTTCAAATTTGGTTGGGTAAACGTGTCCTTAAAGGCCCAATAAAGGAAGCCCAAAACTTTAAATTTGGTTGGGTAAACGTGTTCTTCAAGGCCCAATAAAGGAAGCCCAAAGCTTCAAACTTGGTTGGGTGAACGTGTTCTAAAGGCCCAATAAAGGAAGCCCAAATCTTCAAACTTGTTTGGGTGAACGTGTTCTTAAAGGCCCAATAAAGAAAGCCCAAAACTTCAAATTTGGTTGGGTAAACGTGTTCTTCAAGGCCCAATAAAGGAAGCCCAAATCTTCAAACTTGGTTGGGTGAACGTGTTCTAAAGGCCCAATAAATGAAGCCCAAAACTTCAAACTTGGTTGGGCGAACGCTTCCGCTGTTTGGTGTAATCGTCTGGAGGAGCAAAGGGAAAACAAAGGCGGAAGAGAAACAACACAAGCCAGCCGGTGAGATTTGATTATGAACTGAGGAGGAATGAGGGTTTAATCCGCATATCCGTCATCTATGGTACGTAAATCATTCTGGGTTTATTAATTAGAGCTCAATTCAGCTTCAAGACCACTAAATCATTCTGGGTTTATTAATTAGAGCTCAATTCAGCTTCAAGACCACTAAATCATTCTGTTTCTCATGAACGTAAATGATTGTCATGTCTGCAAATGAGTGTCATTAATAGATTTAAGGTTTGGTTTGCGCCGTGGATTCCATGTTAGTCTCGAGAATTTTGATATTGTATTAGAATCTTTAGCTACCCGTCGGCAATGGCATCCATACCGTCGAAAAACGTATGGATTCGACGGCAGCAATGCCCTTGTGGGGATTGGAAATGTTATGTTTCATATGAAGGAGAAGGCGAAGAAACTTCTGTCGCAGCCGAGTTAGCTAAGTCCGAAAGGGTGTCATCTGAAGCTATGGTTTCCCCTTATGTGGGAATGGTGTTTAAGAATGACACTGATGCGTTTGAGTATTATGGGAATTTCGCTAGGAGAAATGGGTTTTCGATTAGGAAAGAGCGATCTAGACTTAGCCCGCAATTGGGTGTTTATAAACGAGATTTTGTATGTTATCGTTCGGGATTTGCACCTGCAAAGAAGAAACCCATTGGGGAGAATCATAGAGATAGGAAATCGGTGCGTTGTGGGTGTGATGCTAAGATGTATTTGTCAAAGGAAGTCAGTGAAGGAGTTTCTCAATGGTTTGTAGTGCAATTCAGCAATGTACATAACCATGAACTTCTTGAAGATGACCAAGTTCGCCTCCTTCCTGCGTATCGAAAAATTCACGAGGCCGACCAAGAACGCATACTTCTGCTTTCAAAAGCTGGGTTTCCCATTCATCGGATAGTGAAGGTATTGGAATTGGAAAAGGGCATTCATGGAGGTCAATTGCCTTTTTTGGAGAGAGATGTTAGAAACTTCGTTCAAAATCGTAAGAAGATCGTTCAAGAACACGATGCACTGCTAAACGAAAAACGGGAAATTGATACAATAGAGCTTCTAGAGGCTTGCAAAGCCACGAAAGAATCAGATGAAGAGTTTGTTTATGACTTCACAGTTGATGCAAATGATAAGGTTGAACATGTTGCTTGGTCATATGGGGACTCTGTTAATGCTTATGACATGTTTGGGGATGTTGTCTATTTTGACACTACTTATTCATCAATCACATATGGGTTACTATTGGGAGTGTGGCTTGGCATTGATAACCATGGTAGGACTATTTTCTTTGGTTGTGTTTTGTTGCAAGATGAAACGCCTCGTTCGTTGGCTTGGGCTTTTCAGGTATATAGTATATTTCTCTCTTTGTTGTTCTTTTTCGTATTAGTTTATGAAATTCTGAGCGTTCGTACATCTTCACCGTAAAATTACAGACCTTTATTCGTTTCATGAGAGGCACATTCCCGCAGACAATTTTGACTGATCTTGATCCAGGGCTTAGAGATGCAATAAGAAGTGAATTACCTGGCACAAAGCACGTAATTTCGAGATGGAATATTTTGTCGAAGGTATCTAGTTGGTTTTCTCTTTATCTCGGACCTCGTTATGCAGAGTTCAAATCCGAATTCGATTTGCTGTATTCTGTGGAGAGTTCAGAGGATTTTGAAATTCGATGGGATCAAATGGTATCAACGTTTGGTCTCGTTTCAGACAAGCACCTCGATTTACTATTTTCATTTCGGGAATACTGGGTACCATCTTACATAAGAGGTTGTCTTTTAGCTCAAATGGCAACATCAGCCTATTTCAAGGCTGTCGATACGTTCTTGAAAGGAGTTTTTAGTGCACAGACGTGTTTGCGTAGCTTTTTCGAGCAGGTAACTTTCTGGGAAATCAAATACTTTCTTTTTTTGATTTTACAGCCCTCGGATTCGTCATTTCTGTTCTTTCAATTTCGTTCAGGTTGGTATTTCAGCCAACTTCCAAAACCATGAGCATCAGGAGATGCAATATTTGCAATTAAAGACGAATATACCGATCGAAGAACATGCACGAAGCATCCTCACCCCTTTTGCCTTCAATGCTTTACAGCATGAATTAGTGTTGGCCATGCAGTATGCTGCATCTGAAATGGCGGATGGATCATATCTCATACACCACTTCAAGAAGATGGATGGAGAGCGTCTTGTGATGTGGATTGAAGACAGCGAACAGATTCACTGCTCTTGTAAGGAGTTTGAATCCTCAGGCATGCTATGCAGACATGCTTTGCGCATATTCATTATAAAGAATTACTTTCAGCTTCCTGATAAATACTATTTAAGTAGATGGAGGCGGGAAAGCTCTCTAGCCTTAAGCGATGGTCACGGTATCGAGAGTAACGATGGGCATTGGTTTCATGAATATCAGCGCCTTACCGAGACTCTTTTTGCCGAATCTTCCATTACCAAGGAACGTAGTGAGCATGTCCGTAGGGAACTGATGAAAGAGATCACAAGACTTCTTAACGAGATTAGGAGAATGCCCGAGAGTGACGGGGTTGCAGCTATGGATTTGACAGAATCGCCAAATGGTTAATGCTTCTGCTAAGGGATTGCTATGGATTCGACATTCTCCCGAACTGATTGTTCTTTATCTGACTTCCTTTCATAGCTGTCTGCAATGGAGACAGACGAAGGACGTCGAATTCCCACAATGTAATATTAAGGAAGGAAGAGAACTGCATGCTTGGAATGGTAATGGTTGTACAGGCTTTTGACTCAATAAGAATGCACCTGGCTCGTGGCTAGAATATCTAAGAGATGTAAAGTTATCGATCGAGGCAGTCCAAAGCTGAATGTTATCAAAAGCATCTGGAAAATTCGGTATGAATAATTTCGATTCAAAGCAAATGATCTATTTACATCTCAGCATATATGAACTTACACTGACCAATCTTGGCTGATTCATAGAACTTGTACTGAATGTTTTGGTCGTAGTTAGATGAATAGGGTAGCATTGTTTCTTGAATTAGTAATAAAATGGGCGTTGGTTTATATCAGATAGTTCTTTCTATTTAGTACTCATAACCCATTGATATCATTGTTCTCTCTCTTTATTATACAGAAAACGTATGGAGATCATATTCTATTAAACAGATACAGATTATGTTTTAAACAGATACCCACATCGTTTGTTCGTTCGTTCGTCCCGAGTATTAATACTGATCAGGCCATAGAAATGCACCCATTGCAAAGGCCCTCTTCTCCTCCAAACTGCCTTGAAAGCTCAAGCCATATTCCTTGAGAAGCTGATCCACCTTCCACTCTTCCATCTTCTGGTAATCTGCCTTGGTGTAGTGAGGGTAATGAAGAGGCATTTGAAACCCAGAAGAAGTGCATATTTCTTCACAACCCTTTTCCCCTTTTGAGCTCCTCTCTTCACCGTAGCCATGGACCTCATGATTCGGGTTCCCGAGAAGACAAGCTGCTGAATAAAGTAGCCATCCTAAAGCCATGGCTATGGATCTCTTTCAAAGGAAGACGATTTGAAGTTGAGGCAAGAGGCTGTGAAAGGAAAGCAACCATATTTATAGGTAAGGGAAGACGAAAGAAACTTATAAAACTATGCTGGTTTTGTGCAGAGAAATTGGCATTAATTAATGGTTGGCTTTGTTTGGAAGGATGGGAATGGCTGATGATTTCGTGAAGTAGTTTTGAATTGGAGATGGAGGGTGATGATTGAGAAGGGAGTTGCGTACTGAGATGCAAAGTGCCACGTCATTGCTGAATAATGGGAAGTGGGGCCTGTTGTTGAAGATTGTTAAGAAATTAAGGTTAGCCGTTTTGTTTTTACAGAAAAAGTTAGGGAGTTGTTGAAGGAATTAAGGTTGTGGGAAGAGTTCAACTTGGTATAGAACATTATTAAAAGATCAAAAATAATATTTTTAATAATTTAGCTCATTTTAAAAAATGCAACTAATGTCCAACTACTAAAGATTCTGCCCATATTTCGATTGGCCCTCAAATCAGACACAGACAACTACATAAATAACGCCGCACATCATAGCCGACATCCCCTGCTTTTGGCGGCGGCTCTGTGGACCGAAAAAGAACAGCCTTTCCTCTTCCCCACCTCTCTCCCTCTGTGAATTTCATCACCCAGTTTAAGGAACACAGCCCTTCATATGGCTGCTAGACCTTTGACGCCATTAATGGCGGACACACCCAGCTCACTCTGCTTTTATAAGTAGCCCGCCAGGTTTAGCAGATGAAGACGGAGCCTCTGTTTTTAATTCCATTTTGTTCACACGTGTGCTCACTCCACTGATTTGGTCTTCCTTTTCAAAAACGTCATTCTACACTCCAATCTCTTTGCACATGCTTTTACATACACCCCTTTTGAAGCTATTTCAGAAAGAAAGTGAACAGCCATGAAAGGCGGTGCTTTTCGCAGTTTTTTCCTCTGTTTTTCCCTGTTTCTTGGTAATTCTTCTGTTCTTTTAGTGGATCTTCTTCCCCATGTCATTTAAATTTATACCCAACCAGTTTTACTGTCTTTTGATTTGCAATATTCAGCGTTCAAGTTGGTTCGTTTGAGTGTTGTTCAGGCAGCTGCAAGAGAAAAAAACAGTGGAATTTCTTGGATGTCGCTTCAGTCTTCTAAAACTGGTAAGAAACTCATTGTTACAATTGTTCATTAGTTCTTTACTTATAAACCACTCATTGTTACAATTGTTCATTAGTTCTTTACTTATAAACCATGAATCTTATTCTAAACAGGTCGAGGGATGAATCGGGTTGGTTCAGAATGTTCGAAAGACGAGGTGGTTGTGTTTCAAGGGCAAACAGCTCCACTTCCAGATGGGATTCCATCATTCATAGTTCAGATCTTAAATTCATGTTCTTCAGGCTGCAGCATCTCCAACATTCACATGAAATGTGGTTGGTTCAGCTCAGCCAGATTGGTGAATCCAAGAATTTTCCGGAGAGTCAAGTATGATGACTGCCTTATCAACGACGGCAAGGCTCTTGCTCCTGGACAAACTCTGTCATTTCAATATGCTAACACTTTTCCTTACCCTCTTTCTGTATCTTCTGTAACTTGTTCTTCTTGACTTAACAAGCCTATGAGCAGATAGCCCTTGTGGGACCTTATGAATTGTGTATGATCCTTTAGTTTTCTAAGAACTTCTCACATTATATCATTTGATGATCAACTTTCTGTGTACAATCTGTTATAATCTTCTGTCAATTGGATGATATTTGAGTAAAGAACAAGTCATTCCATTATTACAAGTTCATCACAACAAGTCATTCATTTATAAAAAGTTAGATTATTGTAACCATTTATTGTTGGAATTTTCGTATTCATTAGGGAATAGCTTTGCATATCCATTCACGAAAGCACTGATTTTCAATCACTCTCCAAAGGCCGACCACTTTTCTCCTTGTAAGATCAAAACATTCTTTATAAGGGGACACTGGGTGACATGCCAGCGAGGAAGCTGAGCCCCGAAAGGGGTGGACACGAGGTGGTGCGCCAGCAAGGACGCTAGCCCCGAAGGAGGGTCCCACCTCGATTGGAGAAGAGAACGAATGACTGTGAGGACGCTGGACCCTGAAGGGGAGTGGATTGTGAGATCCCACATCGGTTAGGGAGGAGAATGAAGCATGTGTGGAAACCGAGAGGGAAAGCCTAAGATCCCGCATCGGTTTGGGAGGAGAACGAAGCATCCTTTGTAAGGGTGTAGAAACCGGAAGGGAAAGCATCCTTTATAGGGCCATTACACTCCTACTCGAGCCTTTTTAACCTTGTAAGTGTCAAGCTTCTCTTCAGCCATAAGTTTAAGGAGGTATGTAAGATATGGTTTAGTGGGTGGCGGCCAAATTAGTTCAGCCATGAATGATTTGATTCATGGGATTTCTCAAACAGATTGCATAGTAAGGCTGCATTGAGAAAATGAATCATATACTCTTAGGATACAAGAAAGTAACCAAGCTACCCGTTGAAACCTTCAATATCATTGCAGACACAATGGAAACAATCTTAAATTTAGCACAATGCAATGTAAGATATCCATTTGATGGGTCAATAGGCATAATCATAAGAAAACTCATTGACACCAACCATGGCAGATAGAACTTGAGAAATAACGAAAATGGCACCCCCAAAAATAGCCAAAACAAGAACAGCAGTAATGGGGTTCTTCAGCAGCTCGAAAATGGGAAGAAGAATAGTGTAAAGAGCACCCGTACTTACAGTGACAGCATAAATTGCGTATCTTCTTACATTGTCCCAGAATTCCTCCACCAACGGCCCTTCAGGCCCCAAAGCCAGAGCCCTATCGCCATCGCAACCCATCAGAAACAGAGCAACGCCCACCGAGACGGCTCCGATGATCAAAAACCTCGAGTTCCCAATTGGGGTTTCGTCGATTATCTTGAAATCCAACGGATGAGGAGTTTTTAAGGGTTTGGCGGGGGATTGCGGCGGCGCAGAGGCTGCGAGAGGCCGGAAAGGGCCTCTGAGAGGGGAAGTGGCCTTGATTGGAAATGGAGGAGGAGAAACAGAGGGGTTTTTGAAAGTGGGGGAGATTGGGAAGTGGTGGATTCGGGATCTGAAAGAGGTGGCCATTGTTGGGGAGGTTATGGATGGAGATGAAGCTCAGGCCATTGTGGTTGGAACTTGGAAGAAGAGATGTTATCCAGAAGGGATTAAATTATGTGGATAATGGAGGATTAGTGTGTTAATAATATGGTAAATTAAGATTAAGAACCGATTATTTTGGAACTAATATTTGGATACGTGGAGCTGTACGAAGCTATTTTTCAAAATAAAATAAATTGGGCTCGTGACAGGTAAGGCCCAATATTTTAATGGGCTCGTGACAGGTAAGGCCCAATATATTACTGGGCTCGTGCCTTACAGCAGCCTATAGGGAAATTGGAGGGAATGTACAAAGTTCCAACATTCTTATAAATTTTCTTATAAATTCAATCATATTTGACTTGGAAATATAATATAATATAATGTTAAATATAATTTCAAAAATTCAAATTTCCATATTATTATATAGTCTCCCACCAAACTACGCGCGCTTTTCGTTTTGTTCTCCTTGGATTTTCGCTGAAGATTTTTAAAATTTATTTGTTAGCAAGAGGTTTCCTCATCTTTATAAATAATGTTTCGTTCTCATCTCCAACCAATGTAGAAGCTCACAACGCGTCTGATACAAATCGTATCAAAGTAAGACACAGAGCGAGCGAGCGAGCGAGGACGCTGGCCCCCAAGGAGGGTGGATTGTGAGATCCCACATCAATTAAAGAGGGAAACGAAAAATTCCTTATAAAGCATGGAAACCTCTCCCTAATAGATGCGTTTTAAAACCGTGAGGCTATCGGTGATACGTTACAGGTCAAAGCGAACAATATCTACTAGTTAACATTTTTTTTTATCAAGACAACCCGATCAACTCGAAAATAGGATTATAATCTAACCCTACTTTTAAAATTGTAATAAATGTTAGTGATGAGCTGATATTTGAACTTTATGAGAATTTTGTTACATCCCAAATCTACGGCTAACAAATATCGTCCGTTTTGACCCGTTACATATCTTCGTCAGCCTCACGGTTTTAAAACATATCTAATTTAGATAGGTTTCCACACCCTTATAAAAAAAAATGTTTTGTTCTCCTCTTAATCGAGTTAACGTAACATGTATGGTAGATAAGTATAATTCTTTTAAATAAATAATAAATAAGAAAAACAACCGAATAATACTGACCAACTCAAAATAGAGGTTAGATTGAGTTGAGTTGTAAGTTCTATTCCTTGAAAATCACCGACCCAACAAACATGAGTTCCCACACACACGACTGCATGTAAAATTAAAAATAAATTAAAAGTAAAATAAAAGCAGTCCCAAATCAGTTAATAGATATGGCTGCACCATGACGACAACTCTATTACCATCCACCCCCTCACTTTTCTTGTCTTTATTCCCATTCCCCAACATTCTATCCTAATTGCCTTTTGCCCCCTTTTCTTTTTTAAATTACACATAGATCCCTTTTCCTTTTCTCTTTATTAATGAGGCGTCGCCGACCAATTGCCCTTTAACAATTACGAATCTCAAACCGAATTTATCTTCAAATTGAGGGACCGCTGTTGCGTTGGCGGTGACGATAAAATCAATTTACAACTTTGACGTGGCGACATCTTGTTGGTGACCGCGTATAGTGGCAGTGACGGATTGTTGGTGACGGACGGTGATGGATTATTGTTCTGCTGAGTTGGATTTTGTCATTCGTCGTTTTGATACAACGCCGTTATGCCGTCATCGTTACCGCGTTAGACCACTGTAACGTTACCCTACACCACGAACCACCCAATTCCTACTCCTAGGAAATCTGTATGAACCTTCGAAAATTCGACGTCAATAATTAAAAGAATTCCTCGGAAAATAAATAAATATATATATATATTAAAACGAAATTGCATGCTGCTTTTTCGCAGATCCCTAGGTGACTTTAACGTTCTTTTTTAAATTAAATGCTCCAAATTCAGTGCTTAATTTCCAAAATGCCATTCTGTAGAAACCGTGTCAAGCCCCTGGTTTCGTCGCTTTCACCCATCCCCCAACTCCCCATCCCCCGTCGATTAATGTTTGAGACTTAATACGACGCCGTTTTGCTTTCCCCCACGTCGGATTAGGTATTTCTAATTATTATTTCTCGTCTCTATTTTTTTTGTTTTCTAAAATAAATTCAAATTCTTGGAAATTATTCTCTATTTTTCTACACTAAACGACAAAATCTAGGTTTATTTTTTTCCAATATTAATTTATTAAATGATATTTAACCCATTTATTAAAACAAAAAACTCAACTTGTTTCTGTATTGTCTAATTAAAGTCAAATTCAACAAAGCCTTTGAGTCCATATTCAAACCACACGAGCTTTATACTTTGAAGTCCACGGCAAAAATAAAAAAATAAAAAATAAAAAATAAAAAAGACTTCGAGTTAAATAATTCGATTAAAATCTTTTTAAAAATTAATTCAATTAAATTATAATCCTATTGTCTTGATAATTAATTAATTAATTTAATTAATTAAACGGCGTAGTTTTTGGAGGTTCGTTGAAATTAAGGTACATTTTTACGAAATGGATAGTACAAGTGACGATAACTTTATGAAATCAGTGGGCACTGAAATTCCAATCTCTGACCAAACAACTTTGACCAAAGTTTTGCCTTATTTATTTATTTATTTATTTATTTTACTTATTTTTCCATGAATCATATCCCAAATCTGACGGTCTGGAATTAAACAATCTGCTGTAATTTCATCATTTAAATCTGCATTCCTTTTAATTCGTTAATTATTATGGGTATAATTTAAATTCAGATAAACATTGCATTAAATTAAATCATAATTGAATTAATTAGCTAATCCATGTGATTTTTTTTTTTAAATAATTCTTTAAATTTGACTAAAATTCACGATTTTCAAGCCTCACCTCATTAATATGAATACATGCAAATACATGCATAACATGTGTGGTTACTTTTAGTAGTTATTCCAAAAGGAATGATCCCATTTTCTTCATAATATTGACAAACTTTCAATGAAATTATAACCATTCACATCAAATTTTGTTGCTCAATTTAATGCCATCTTAGACATTAGAGTGTAGCTAGTAGAACATCATGCTGGTTAGAAATGTCCATACCGTCTCCATCTCTGCAAGGATATTTTTGCAGGAATTTCTTGCCTTGGTCAAATTTTGTAACAACTTAGCCCACCGCTAGTAGATATTGTCCTCTTTGGACTTTCCCCTCAAGGCTTTAAAACACGTATACTAGGGGAAGGTTTCCACACCCTTATAAATGGTGGTTTGTTCTCCTCCCCAACCAATATGGGACATCACAATCCACTCCCCTTCGGGGCCCAGTATCCTCACGGCCACTCTTTACTTCCTCCAATCGATGTGAGACCGCCCCCAAATCCACCCCTTTAAGCTCGAAAAAGAAAGTTCAAAGAGGACAATATCGACTAGCAGTAGATCTGGGGCATTACAAATTCTTTGCGAATAATTTTTCTATATTTATTATTTGAAAAAAAAATAATTATTTTACCGTCTTCAAAAAGATGGATAAAAAAAATTATAAGCAATATATATTTATACACCGACTTAATTTCTAAAAAATTTAATACTACACCCTAAGTATTTAGTTTAAATAATAATATTAAAGTTTAAAAAATAACTAATTTATTTTTTATTATAGCTAAAAAATATTTATGGATATGTTGAAAATATACTTATATTAAGTGTGGTGGGTACGAGAATGATCTCATTTATATAACGGAAAAAAATATGTTATCTACTCCCTCTCTTATTCTCCGTATAAAATGTTATAGCTAAAAAATGTTATCCTGGCTTCACGAATAAAATGTTTTAATTAAAATGTAATTTAATTAGTTTGACTTACTTTTGTTACTGAAACACTTAAAAAAACAAGCTCCAGATACATTGAACAATAATTCTTATNTTAAGAACACTTCTGAATCTCTTCCTAAAAAATTAGAAATAAAATAAAAAATAAAAAAATAAAAAAAGAAGGGAGAAATGAATCATAAAGAAACCACGTGGGAGGTGCACATGAGGTAGTTGAAATAGTTATTTAAAAAATAAAAGAAAAAAAAAACAGAAAAGTACAGAGTGTCAAGCATTTATTATCCCAGTGGAGAAAAAGTATTTAATAATTATAATTATAATTAATTATCCACGTCGTATTATAATTAAAATTGATTGTTTTAGTTTTTATAATGATTTGATATGTAATAGATTACGTTAAGGAAGGGAGAGGGGCATAGATTCCTTCCCAAGCAACAAATTAAAAAAATTATGAAATTCGGGATAAACCGTCCAGGAACATATCGCCATCTTATCAAGCCTATTTTCGTAAATATCTTCCCATCGTAGGGGTAGTCCCTTCATTTGCAATAATGATCCGCCATATAAACCCTGATGGCCCTCCGCGGGCTCCTTTATTTGTCGTCGCCTTCTCCAGATGTTTACAGTTCCGTTTGCAATTGCTTAACTTGTACAGCAAGCGTTTCTGTTTTTTGGCTCTCTTCGATCAAGGTGCGTACTAATTTTTCTTCGTTTCTCCATTGAATCTCTGCTTCTTTATGATTTTTGTGTTTCAACATTTACTGCTTACTGTCTGTCGGCGGGAGATTTTGGCGGTCGCCTTCACTCTCTGCATCGAGTTTTTTTTTTTTTTTTCCTTTGAGAAGTATGTTTACTATTTGGAGTTGGTGTTAATTCGTGATAATTTGGTGTTTGGTGAGGTGTTTCTGATTAAGATCTTCTTGTTCTTGTTCTTCTTTGGTTTCTCAATGTGGTCTTTGCTTCGTTCGAAATTGGATGAACAGTTCTTCTTTACTTTTTGGATTTGGAACTTTGCTGCGCTCTTTGGTTGCGAAAACGCGTGATGTATTCGTCTTCTTTCGTCTTCTTCTTTTCTCAGTTCCTTTATTGTTTTTCTTTTTCAAACTCGTTGATTGTTTTTTTTTTTTTTAATTTTGTTGAACGTGATGGCTTCAAGGTAATACTAATTGCAGCGAGGAACTTCAGCTTTTTGAGCTTAGAAACTGAAATTGCGGAACCTTTTTTTTTTGTTGCCTTCTGTTAATATTCTTGATTTGCCGAACCAGCTTAATAGATTGTTTTTTTATTTCTTCCGCGTGTTTAACTTTCGATTGAGCCGTGGCTATTTCGTGGAGGATATGCGTGTTATTTTTTCTGATCATTGTATATTATGTGAAGAACTGGTGTTTGTAGGGAAAAACCTCACATGATTCGTCCAAATATCTGTGTGATTCATTCTGCCTTGTGGCGGTTGAAATCGAAAGAGATCTTCTATCTCTTCTCTATTTTTAGTAAGCACATGACTTTTTTTTTCGTATTTTTGAAGGAAATACTGAAAACTTCATCATTTTTCTCAAGTTTAGTTCTTAAATGTTGAAACGTTGTATTGTGGCTCATTTCGTATGAACTTGCTTCTGAGGATTTGAGTGTTTTTTACCCTGTTTTTGTGATCATGCATCGCTGATGNCTTTTTTTTTTTTTTTTTTGGTTCAACAATGTTTTCTCTGTAGAATTTATTTTTGATCTGTTCTCTGCAGATTTGAGGATTCTTTTATTCCACTCCTTGTAAAGAAGCAAATCATATAGGAGTTTTGAGTCCTAAAATATCTGCCGAGGGGTAGTTACTACTGAATCATACAACATATCTTGGACTAGAGTCCATTGAACCAAGTCCTGGAAGCTCTTGCAATACCAATTGCTATAGTGGCCAAGATCTTCTTGCTGTGGGCTCATTTCTGATTCTTAATGCGAGCGTCTCGGAATAGCCAGGCATTGTCTGGGATCCATGAGATGCATCACCAGTCTGTGCAAAAGATAGATCCCTACTATTTATCACATTTACATGTATTGGAAAACAATGTTTCTCCTGACGCAAGCAGCCAGGGAAACAGTGTTAACTTCTCTTCCTTTAAGGATCAGTTCTTTACTCTGGAATCATTTCCGGCTACCGCTGATCTGAGTGCCTGTAATTCCCCTTCTGCTGTAAGTGGTCTGTCTTCCAGGAGCCCCTTCTCACCTCAAGGTTCTCAATCATGCTCCTCCGATCAACCCCATTCCTTTGACAACACATGCGGATCACCACAAAGTGGATGCTCAGTGACTGATGATGATAACGAATTAAAGTACAAGCTGAAAGAATTAGAAATTTCTTTGCTGGGGCCTGAATCTGATATTGGGGATAGCTGCTACTGTTCTTTCAGGGGTGGGGCACATCAAGATGCTTCAGTAGCAAGGTGGAACTGGAATCAAGTGGCTGAAATGATTCCTAGACTAAATCTTCGGGATACACTCATCCATTGTGCCCAAGCAATTCATGATTCTGATCTAAATGTGGCAACCTTATTTATGGATGTTTTAGGGAAGATGGTTTCTGTCTCTGGTGATCCAGCCCAGAGGTTGGGCGCTTACTTGTTGGAAGGGCTTAGAGCAAGGTTGGAACGATCTGGGAGTGCAATATACAAGGCCCTAAAATGCGAAGAACCAACAAGCTCTGAACTCATGTCCTACATGTCTGTTCTATTCCAAATCTGCCCGTACTTTAAATTTGCTTACACCTCTGCCAATGCTATCATTTGGGAGGCCATGGTAAATGAACCGATAATCCACATAATTGATTTCCAAATCGCACAGGGTAGTCAGTATATACCTCTCATCCATGATCTTGCTAATCGGCCTGGTGGACCCCCAGTTCTTCTACGCATCACAGGTGTGGATGATTCCCAATCATCTCATGCACGAGGAGGGGGACTTCAAATTGTGGGACAGAAGCTAGCTCAGCTGGCTCAATCAAAAGGAATTCCCTTCCAATTTCATGCTGCTGCAATGTCCGGTTGTGAGGTCGAACGTAGTAATCTTAGAATACGACCTGGAGAAGCGTTGGCCGTAAATTTTCCATACGTCTTGCACCACATGCCAGATGAGAGTGTGAGCACACAGAATCACCGCGATCGGCTTCTAAGGCTAGTCAAAAGCCTGTCACCGAAAGTAGTAACTATTGTTGAGCAGGAATCTAACACCAACACATCCCCCTTCCTTCTTCGTTTTCTAGAGACGCTGGATTATTATACTGCTATGTTTGAATCAATAGATGTAGCTCGTTCGAGAGACGACAAGCAGCGAATCAGAGCGGAGCAGCACTGCGTGGCCCGAGACATAGTGAACATGGTAGCTTGTGAGGGGTTTGAAAGGATAGAACGTCATGAACTACTTGGCAAGTGGAGGATGAGAATGAAGATGGCTGGTTTCACTTCATATCCACTGAGCTCCTCTGTAAGTGGAGCCGTCAAGAATTTGTTGAGGGATTTTAATGGGAACTATAGACTCCAAGAAGTGGATGGGGCTCTCTACCTTGGCTGGAAAAACAGAGCAATGGCAACCTCCTCTGCATGGAGATGAAAACCTGAAACTCCGTTGCAACATTTTAGAGCATGGAGCGATAATGACCCGTATAGCTTCGTAGAATGTGAGGTCAACGCTCTTACTGTTTGTAGGAACCCAAATCTTGAAACTTGCTGTAAATTTTCTGGCTTTGGCGAAAGAATTTTGTCCTGGTAGTACCGTATTAAACCTCATAATTACGAAGATAACTAGTTTTATATCATATCTGATTCCATTAAGGACGGTGTGTTTGGAGCTTTGGTTTGGAATTAAAAACCTAGAGTTCCTAAAACTCATGGGTTTGGTTAGCCTAGCATAGGTATCCCAAGTTTTACCTGTAGTTTTTGTTGATTGGAACCCCTCTCGTAGTACTTCAAACATGTCTCCTAAAGACAGTCATCACCCCGTTGATCTAAACGTCCCAATGCCTGTCGGTTTGCTGTTGACATAGTCATAATGTCCTATATCATCATCTCAACTACGAGTGGATTAGGGATGTAGAATTCTTCATAATCGGGGTGGTGAGCATCATCAAGGTTCGGTGCAATTTCTAATATCATGTTAAAGACATATGGCTATATTATAATACCATAGGACATATAGCTATATTATAATACCATAGGAATGATTCATTTTGTAGGCCTTTGGCATGGGTAACACTTCCTAGAATGTGTAAAATAATTTATAAGACAAATAGAATATTTTAATGTATAGACATATTGATTCAAATGATATTTCTATTATTTTCACTTACTCATTGAATATCTCACTCTCACTTTTGATGCATTCAAACTTGTTCCATAATGTATTTACATATTGATTCAAATGATATTTCTATTATTTTCACCTACTCATTGAATATCTCACTCCCAGTTTGAATGAATTCAAACTTGTTTTTTCAAACTTGTTCTATCCAAATTCACTACACGATAGTTCCACGTCCAGCAATAAAAAAGAATTGTTTCTTCAAGATTCTGAGGATTCTGATCTAGACCCTAAATTTGGGTCGACGTGAGTTTTATGCTGTAGAGGTAGAATCCACATAGAACGAGGCAAGGAATGAATGGAGGGAGAAAGAAGAAACAACTAAATAGGATCCGGAATTATATTATCAATCCTCACCCAATTTCCATTTACATGTGTTGTATTCTCACCCATATACGTCTCTATTGACTTGTATGTTACACATAAAAATAAAAATAAAAATAAAAATAAAAAATCTTAAATCAATGAGATCGAAATTTGAGATTATTGGTTGACAACCTAGGTGGCCAAACATAGATTTGAATTTAGAACTAACCCAATCCAAATCCCAACTGATAACCGGGGGCTGATGATCTAAGCAATGCTTATTAATATCCAAATGCTAAGATTCGACGTATTTGTTCGGATATACTCAGAAATTACCTCTCTCTTTCTCTCTCTAACTGCGCTCAAAATGAATAATTAGATGTCGAGACCTGATTCGTTCAAATATTTGCCGTAAAATCGGCTCTGACAGCTCTATTGTTTTTCATCCTCTGTACAAACAGCAGCAGCAACAACAAAAACAACCACTTCCATGTTTGTTTGTTTGTTTGTTTATTCTCCTCCTCTTCCAATTATCCCAAAATCAAGTACGATCCAAATCCGGGTTCTATAAATTTCTGTGTCTATTGGTTGATCTCCACGTTCATATTCCCGTTCCTGAATCCCTACCAAAATCACGTTTCAACTGTGTTAATTTTTCAACGATCCGGTTGAAAAATGGAAGAATCGGCATCGCAGAGGGACAGAGAGAGAGAACGACGCCGTATAAGGGACAGGGAGAGAAGATCGTCGATGACCGTAGAACAGAGAGAGAGGCATCTCGCATGCCGCCGACGAAATTACCATCTACGAAGACTGAGATCTCGAAGCGTAAGAACGACGAATCCAAGCGTTTCGTCGCCAATTGAAATGGCTGAAACCAATTCGCATCAGACAGTCGCAGAGACTTCCATTGCAGAGCTTGATCTGCAACGAAATGGGCTTACGCTCATTGATTTCAACCACGAACAACAGATGACGTCTTCCGGTGAGCAGAATATGTTCTTTAAAGATATAACCCAACCCGTGAGATAATTTCTCTCTTTGAGTTAATTTTGTTGCGCATTGTTTCAATAGGTTCCGAAACTTTGGACCCAAAAGCTGAAATTCTTCAGGGGAGGGTTCGTTTGAGTCACATTCGACGACTTGCACGTTCAATTGGGATTCACCAAATGATGGATTCCATGGCAGAATCGACTGGCAACTGCAAGTCTGAGGATCATAGCTTGGAATGCGATCAAAGAAAATCGTCGAAAGCATTACGGCTAAATCGCGTCAAGCATCTCGCGAGAAAGATGAATTCTTCTGCGAAGCCATCGGCTGCAGAAGATGAATCACAAAATCAAACTGCCATTGCGGGCAGTACTAATCTCTAAGCTCTCCACCTCCGTTTTATCGATCAAAATTCAAATGGAGGTTTTATACGATGGAGGATTTCGTTTATAAGCATCATCGACATTGATTGACGAAATGGGAATCAGATGCAGTTTCTAATGAAGCTTCTTGTTTTATGTTGCAAATTAAAGTGGACTTACTTTGATTTGTGCTGAATTGTTTGAATGAAAGCAACAAAAGAACACAAATTGCCCAACAATAGGACAGACGGAGGCTGGGCGGATTGAAATTGACTTAGCCTTGAGAAATGACAGCAGAGGAGCTCAGAAGATCGTATACGTGTTCTAATGGCTAATCAACATTACATGGTGATTTGAAGTAACAAGAGAAAAGATTTCTCTTCATAATGTTGTTCTTGAAAGATGAACATACGTCAGCGTTTCTTATAAAGATATTGTGGAACAATAATAGATGATTAATTTTGTATTGAGTGAGTGGTTAAAGAATTTTGCAATGCCAACACATTTGTTTTAATTATTGATATCATCAACAATTTTTGATATTGTGGAACAATAACAAAATAAATTTTACTAATGTGAATCTAATTTGAATGAAAACAAATGGATTCAGAAAGAACTGATCTATTGAAGTAGAAAACGGTTGCAAAAGTACAATTGTTTTTCTCAGCGAACATCAAGCCCAATCTTCATAAAGAACTTGATAAACTGTAAATCTATGCTCAAAACCCTTCAAGAAGTTATAAACCGCAGAAGATGAACGACGCCCAAATGCCAACACCAATTTCTTCATTCAAGACTTCTAATCTGTGAACAAAAACAAAGCAAGAATTTGCAACACATTATGTAAAAAGGGATGCCTCAGAATAGCGGATTGACAGCAAGGCTAGAATAGCCATTCAGTCCCGAAAGATGGTATTTTGTTAACCGATATCATCATAGGCATTGGATGGATATCTAAGATATTGACAGATTTGAGAGTTAAACAATGAATGTAGGTCTCATGGCCAGTCCCAAGAAGTAAAGGCAGCAACGCTGCTCCACAAGGCAATGGAATATGAGACCAGCAGTCGATGGAGGCTCCAAAGGAGCCATCAACATCAACCGGAATTACTCTGTGACGTTAACTTTGGCACTATACGAACATAACGTGTTCGCTCCAAATCTAGAAAGGGATCGGATCATAAATCCCCCGTCACATAAACACATCTATAAAATTATAAAAACAAACAATAAAAGAAATTGAAATGTACGTCTCATGGCATGTCCCAGGTGGTAATGGCAGCGAGGCTGCTACACAAGGCGATGGAATATGAGACCACCCATGACGGAGGAGTTCCTTAGAAAGGAAGACCGTCAACGTCATTAGGCATTCTATACGACGTTTACACGGAACTGTGCAGAAATAGAACAGGTCTGCTTCCTCTTAGTAAGATACTTCCTCGCAGAAGTCTCCCGTCGCATTTAAACATCAACAAAGGCAAAACTCGAATCAAAGAATAAGAACAAGAATCATCTCTATGAAACACAAAAACATTTAACAACAAAAATCACAACAGATTATCGAAACAGAAGCCTCAATTCCATCAAATCCAGATTCTGCAATACCGTGGAAGTGATGAAACTGCTAAACCCGAACTCAAAAGTGATCGAAACATATAAACAAACGTATAAGGAAGAAATTAGAAATCACCGATTGAAGAAACGCCGCTGCAAAAACCATAAACCCTAAACCCCCCACAATGACTCAGAAAAGATGCGGGCGGTGCAATGGATGATAGTGAATGAAGAGGTATTGCCGTCATGGTCAAATATAAAGGAGAGGTTAGAAACTGTAGACCGTTGGATTATCATAGAAATAAATCTCGGCCTTTCAATTGTCTAGGGTTACATGCAGCCATAAGATGGGGGTATAACCGTCCATCCGAGTTTATACTTTCCAAATTTTCAATTAAAATTAATTTCCTAAATTTAAAATTAAATAATTGTGTCCAAATAACATTTTTTTTTTAGCTGTCAAATATTTCAAATCTCCCTACCCATATATAATAAATAAATAAATAAATAAATAAAACTTAAATTATCTAAATATTTGGTAGACGAAAAAAAAAATTAAAATAATAATTTAGTGAATAATACACATATATTACCGTCATTAAACTAACTCGAAGGTCACCATTGTAATTGTAAAATTAAAATGAATTTTATATTTAAAAAGTATATACCTAAAAAAATTCAATTTTTTATTTAAATATTAAAATAATCCATATATAAAAAATTGATAAATATTAATATAATATTTAAAAATATATTATAATAATTAGTTATGGAATATATACGAGATTAGAACTATTAATATTTCAGTATATTTTATATTATTCTCAATATTTAATGAGTTTATATTTTTTTTCTATTTTTAGATATTAGACGGTAGCATGTATCCTACTGATATTAACTTAAGATTGCACTTTCAATCTCACCTTTATTTCTTGTTCTTGTTAATAATATAAATTTACAGGAAGATAGCCTTAATTAGAATGTTATTATTTCAAACATTGATAGTTCCGCCAGTGAAAACATAATCAAATCCCATAATATAAATTACTTTGGAGCGAAAGTGCATTCAACAATCAAGCAAAAAAGAAGCCATTCAAAGTCTGGGCACCAGAAAGTTGTGTGAAAATAACCGGAAAATGCTCTGTTCAAACAAACTATGGAAGGGAATTGAGTGTTTGCGGTATCGACAATCCTCTCCGTGAAGAAGGGGGCGTTTCAATTTGGTAAGATTCATGTTTATCTGGCCCTGTTATTGTGTTCTGGGAATTTTAATTTTATATTGCTTATGTTGTTGTTTCGTGCCGATCATTTCATGAATTTTTGCTACACGTATTGCATAATTCATCGTATTTTCCAATTTGGGATATGGGGAACTTCAATTCTCTCGCATTTAATGCGTCTTTTTTGAATGTTCAAAACTTCATAGGAATCTTAACCCAAATCGAAAATTACGTATTTACGCCTCTTTTTGGCTTCTTTTGTCTATATAAAACCTTCATCAGCCACCATTGTTGAGTAAATCAGAAAGGCCACATGCACTGAAGCTTCTGAGTTTAAGCTAACACTGAAAGGTGATGCCTCTTCGTTATCTTTTCCCCTTCTTTCGTTTTTTTTTTTTTTTCGTTCTTTGTCCAGATTTTTCCTTATTGGAACATTTGATCATCCAAAGAACTTGAGTTTTTGTTCCTTGTTGTTGTTGCTGCTTCTGGTTTAGACTTGGTTTGACTGTTTCGTCGGATTGATCTGAAAATCAGCTGAAGAGGTTATTATAAATTAGATGAAGAGATGATGATGGATTTGNCCACACCCTTACAATAAATGCTTCATTCCCCTCTCCAACCGATGTAGGATTTCACAATCCACCTCCCTTGAGGGCCAGCATCCTAGCTGGCACACCGCCCGTTGTCTGGCTCAAATACCATTTATAACAATCTGAGCCCACCCTAGTAGATATTGTTTGCTTTAGCCCATTATGTATCATTGACAGCCTCACGGTTTTAAACGCATCTCCTAGGGGGAGATTTTCACTCTTACAAGANGTGTTTTTGTTTTTTCGTTTGGTTTAGAGATTCGTGCAATTTGCTGTTATTATAGATTGATTGCTTGTTAAAGCCATTTGAAGAGGGTCATTCAAAATGGTGGAAGGAGATGCTGTAAAGGCAAACAAGGCAGAGTTTTTAGAATGTTGGCAGACAACATGGAAGACACCTTACATTATGCGCCTTGCTCTGTCTGCTGGAATCGGCGGTCTCCTTTTCGGATATGACACCGGTGATTCCCGACCCCGACCTCGACCCTGACCCGGATTGCATAATGATATTCTTCTTACGTTTTTGTTGCATTGCATTGCATTGCAGGTGTGATCTCTGGGGCTATGCTCTACATTCGAGAGGATTTTGAAGTTGTTGACAGGAAAACATGGCTACAGGCAAGTCATGCTTGGGCACTAAGTTGTTGCTGGTTTAAGTCTCTTTTAAGTAATGCTTACTTTGATCATTACAGGAAACCATTGTAAGTATGGCTGTAGCAGGTGCTATTGTGGGTGCGGCAATTGGTGGCTGGATGAACGATAAATTTGGTCGAAAAAAGTCGATTCTAGTTGCCGATGTCGTGTTCTTCCTTGGTGCTATTGTCATGGCTGTTGCTCCCTTTCCCGGGTTCATTATCGTTGGGAGACTTATAGTAGGTTTTGGGGTCGGAATGGCATCCATGACTGCTCCTCTTTACATATCAGAAGCTTCCCCTGCTAGGATTAGGGGTGCTCTTGTCAGCACTAATGGATTGCTAATCACTGGAGGACAATTCCTTTCCTATCTAATCAACCTGGCTTTCACTAAGGTAAAATCGGACTTCCTGTTTGATGGTTCAAGTTATGAACTGTGAGTTTTATGTTCTTATTTTCAGTTTTTTAGCTTGTATCTATCTTTGTTGCAGACAAAATTAACATGGCGTCTAATGCTTGGAGTAGCAGGACTGCCAGCTTTGGTTCAGTTTGTTTTAATGTTGTCACTGCCTGAGTCTCCTAGGTGGCTTTACAGACGGGTAAAGTTTGAAACATTCTACAACCTTTTCCTACGAGATCCCAAACAAGAGTATTAGTAACTGTTTAAACTTTCTCATGTCCATTTCTGTTTAGCTCTTATCAGTGTGCATTAGAAGTATTTGTAAGTGGAATACTACTTCGATTATTCTTAACTAGTGTAACAACCTAGCTCACCGCTAGTAGATGTAGTCCGCTTTAATCCGTTTTAAAACACGTATGCTAGGGAGAGGTTTCCACACCCTTACAATAAATGCTTCATTCCCCTCTCCAACCGATGTAGGATTTCACAATCCACCTCCCTTGAGGGCCAGCATCCTAGCTGGCACTCTGCCCGTTGTCTGGCTCAAATACCATTTATAACAATCTGAGCCCACCCTAGTAGATATTGTTCGCTTTAGCCCATTATGTATCACTGACAGCCTCACGGTTTTAAACGCATCTCCTAGGGGGAGATTTCCACTCTTACAAGAAATGTTTTGTTGTTATCTCCAACCGATGTGAGAGGTTTCCACTCTTACAAGCAATATTTTGTTGTTATCTCCAACCGATGTGAAATCTCACAACTAGTTAGAATGCACGCTAAAACACACATTCGATGAATCATCGAAGTTCTAATCAAGGGCATTTTGATGGAAGATTTCCTTTTCAGAGTGAACTCATGTTGCTAGTTGTTACCATCAAACTTACTGAAACGTATTTTTCCTGATGATCAGGACAGAGTAGATGAAGCAAGAGGCATACTGGAGAGGATATATCCTGCTAATCAAGTTGATGAAGAGATGAGATTACTGCATGAATCTGTAGAAGCAGAAAAGGCAGAAGAAGGAGCAATTGGAGATGGAAGTATAATAGCCAAAGTTAAAGGAGCTTTGAACAGCCAAGTCGTCCGAAGAGGGCTCTACGCCGGGATCATTGTCCAAGTAGCACAGCAGTTCTGTGGTATCAACACTGTCATGTACTACAGTCCAACCATCATCCAGTTTGCTGGATTTGCTTCTAATACAACAGCCATGGCGCTTTCTCTTGTTACTTCCTTTCTCAATGCTGCTGGCACTGTTGTAAGCATGATCACGGTCGACAGATATGGGAGACGAAGACTTATGATGATCTCGATGATCGGAATTATCACTTGCCTTGTGGTGTTGGCCGGAGTGTTTTTCCAATCTGCTAGCCATGCTCCATCCGTGNTTATGATGATCTCGATGATCGGAATTATCACTTGCCTTGTGGTCTTGGCCGGAGTGTTTTTCCAATCTGCTAGCCATGCTCCATCCGTCAACGCCTTGGAATCCACTCACTTTGGAAGTAACTCTACCTGTTCAGCCTATATCTCAGCTCCAGACGCATCCTCATGGAACTGCATGTCATGTCTAAAACAAAATTGTGGATTCTGTGCCAATGGAGATAGTGAGGTAAAAGCATCAACTTTCTTTTTCTTATTGCTTTAACAATCAACAGAAACTGATAGGTTGTATGCTGAACGAAACATCAGTATCTTCCTGGAGCATGCTTGGATTTGACAAAGGCCGTAAGGGGCAAATGTCGGTCGAACNGGATTCTGTGCCAATGGAGATAGTGAGGTAAAAGCATCAACTTCCTTTCTTTTTCTTATTGCTTTAACAATCAACAGAAACTGATAAGTTGTATGCTGAACGAAACATCAGTATCTTCCTGGAGCATGCTTGGATTTGACAAAGGCCGTAAGGGGAAAATGTCGGTCGAAACACCGAGTATGGTTCACAGAAGGCTGCCCGAGCAAAATCGGCTTCTTGGCTGTGGTGGTGTTGGGGCTTTACATCATTTCATATGCACCAGGTATGGGAACAGTACCATGGGTGTTGAACTCTGAGATTTACCCACTAAGATACAGAGGAACTGGAGGAGGAATTGCTGCAGTTTCAAATTGGGTTTCAAATCTGATAGTGAGTCAAACATTTTTGACATTGGTGGAGGCTCTCGGGGCTGCTGGTACATTCCTGCTGTTTGCAGGATTCTCATTACTTGGATTGGTTGGTATATATTTTTTAGTACCTGAAACTAAAGGATTGCAGTTTGAAGAGGTTGAAGAGCTGCTCAAGCAAGGGAAGAAGCACAAGAGCAACAAAGGCCAGAAGGAAGTGTTAGCACAATGATTCTTGTATTTTGTTTTGTCTTTTAGGTAAATCTTCAGCAGAATTGACATGAACTTGTATTTAACTAATCTTCCTTGTGAATAAGTTTTGGTAAGTTGGAATAAATTGTGCACGACAACAATGCATGATTGACCATTATTTACTTCAGCTGGAGGACACCGACAGTTGGGTCATCTATCTTAAGAACTGGCTTTAAGAGAAGAGGGAGATTTTGAATAGAAATAGCAATGATCCACAGCACAGCAAGCAGCGACAGGACAAAAACATACCTGCTCAGCCAGCTAATAATTCACCTCTAAACGACAAGACATGGTAAAAGACTACAACCCTACAAAATATTTCTAAATCTATGGTGGGGCATCCGCCGCACCACACACAGCCTGTGCCTTCGCCTAAGCTGATGTTCCATGTTCATGCAATTGCAAGAAAGCAAGAACAAAGCAAGAAAGTGAAGTTTCAAGGAGGAGGAGAAGAGAAGATATTAACTTTTGTGCCGAGTATCCAACCNAGAAAGCAAGAACAAAGCAAGAAAGTGAAGTTTCAAGGAGGAGAAGAAGAGAAGATATTAACTTTTGTGCTGAGTATCCAACACAATGAATTTACAAATTTTGTGCACTTCCC
Source organism: Cucurbita pepo subsp. pepo (assembly GCF_002806865.2). NCBI lineage: Eukaryota > Viridiplantae > Streptophyta > Magnoliopsida > Cucurbitales > Cucurbitaceae > Cucurbita > Cucurbita pepo. Next base: position 4,277,559 of record NC_036647.1, read on the forward strand.
AGCAGCTTTAATATGTGAAAAAAGATGATCAGTTCCACAGAATCTGGGTTCACCCATACAAGACACGCCCAACCAGAATTTCATCAAAACCCACAAAACTAAACCTACTGATATCTCAGAACCTATCTCAAAATCATACATCATCTTCTCTAACCGTCAGTTTTTGGCTTTACTAACTGCACTATTTGCTCCATTCTAATCATCGTTCTTCCAACATTCTCAACCACACTGTACAAACCATCTAAAAAAACCACTCCCTATATACAGCAATCAGGGATACCACTACTTGAACTTGATAATACAATTACCTTCTGAAAAAACCCAGTTCAGGCCTTTTGTTTTAAGGACTTGATGAGGATGCTTCTTGTCTTGGTTCTCTTAAGTAACCCAGAAGAGTTTCCGCCTGCAAAAGAATTAGCAACTTTCCATCAACAAGGTGTTCATTTCATAGAATCAGTGTAGTAATTGGTGACTGATCAGTTTTTGGTAATCACCTTATGCTTTGCTCGAACGCTTCCAGTCTGTGAAAGTGCAACCAGAGGTGGAATTCCCCCCTCCCTTACGAGCAACCCTCTATTTCTTATACTGTCAACACACAATTGCAAGAGTGTCAACACTGCAAACTCTTTCCCTTTCACCGACCCATCTTCAATTGCTTCCACAAGTGCAGAAATTCCATTCTCTTCCACAATTGCATCCTTTCCCTCTTGAATTGCTGCTAGGCTACTCAGAACTACCATCGCCTTCTCTGCTAAACCTGTACCTTGCTCCGCTACCAGCGCCACTAATGGCTTCACAGCTCCAGCAGTAACGGCACGCTCCTTGTTTGGTTTGATCGAGCAAAGCTTGTAGAGCGTCGTGAGCGCGTCCTTTTTTCCCCTATTCGATCCATTCAATAGCAGAGATACTAGTGGTGGGATGGCCCCGCAAACCCCAATCGAAATCTTGTTTTCCTCCAACAAAGCGAGGCTCATCAGAGCACACGCCGCATTCTGTTTTGAAGTTTCCGTGCCAGTTTTGAGCGCATAAACCAGCGATTTTATGGCTCCAGCATTCGAGATTATAACCTTATTAGACTCATGGAGTGAGAGATTCAGCAGGGCGGTTACAGCGTGCTCTTGCGTCCATGGATCGGTAGATCGAAGCAGAGGAATTAAAGCAGAAACGGCGCCGGACTCCCCAATGAGTACTCGATTATCGGACCGATTCTTCGCCAGAAGCCTCAGCTTGGCCGCCGCAGATCGCTTCACCGCAATTGACGACGACTGGAGCCCATCGATGCAGATCTTGACAGTCGGCTGCAGATCTTCGGGCGAAATACTCTCAATAATCTCAGTGGAGAAATTCTCCCTCTGCAGAAATCCTAAGCACGGCTCTGGCTCTGGCTCGGCAACTTCACCTTCTCTTTTAGGAACAACCGCCATGGACGGTAAATTTGCAAGTCTCTGCAACTCTCCCGAAATATCACTGCTACAAGCAGAGAAATCACTGAAAGCATGAGAAAGTTCAAGAAAATCCTGTTCCTGCTCAGACGATTGGTTAGCCCACTTAGGGCTACGAGATGCCAACTCGCCAAGCCTGAGGTCGATGACAGAATCAGTAAGATTCTCAGAGACGAAGCCGGATTTTCCAGCCACCGATCCATTAAATGTGCAGCAGCCATTATCATCTTGAAAGAAATTAGAGCGAATAGTGCGCATAGAACGGCCAATGTTCCTGCTAATTCTACTGGAAGTGGTTGAAGACGGACTGTAACAATTTCTTCCCAAAGGAAACCGATTAGAAGTGGAATGAGAATCCTCAAGCGACACCATTTCCAAAAGCGGAACTATAAATCTCAGTTCAAAACCCCCAAAATTCTTCGACAGGAGTACGAAAAACTCCGCCTGATTCTCAAGAAAATTTCATGGCCGGAAAGAGAGAGAGAAAGAGAGAGAAATTTGGTTTCTGAACGATTCGAACTTCGGCGTCTGGGTTTCGATACAGCTACGAGGCTTTGAATGGCTGCAATGATCACAGGCCATTTTAATAACCGAAACTTGGGCCACTTCTTATCTCATCGGACCAAAGAGGAGGGTCTGACGTGACAACCGTCACAGCTCCCCCTGGCCGTGGGGTATGGATTCCATGTGTGGGACCGTCGGCAAGTGATCAACCCGACGTCGTTTCACTCCAAATCACAAAAAATCCCATTTATAATTTTAATTCCTTTTAATTAAAATTTTCTGGTGGGCGCAGCTTTTTAATTTAGACCCAACGGACTCGGGTGAAGGGTTCACACAGTTGTCAGCATACGTGGCAGAATCGCGTCTGGGACTTTACGACAATAGTCAGCATACAGCTGTAACTTCAGCGCAAAAACTAACACGTGTCCGCTTAACATTACGCCGCATCGTATCCCAGCCCTCGTTTCCTTTAAGGTGAGGCGCATGCACACGTGCCAAGGAATAACAATACACACGTACTTGACGGCGGAAGGAATTTTACAGTGGACAAGGGATAGCCGTAAGTAATGCCTCGTTTTACCACTAGGGTAAAAATAAATTATAAAAATATAATAAAAAAATATTTATAATAATGTTTGTATTTTATTTAATGTCGTACATTAGAAAATCAAATATGACTGTTGTACTTTAATCAAACAGCGTGTTGCTAGGTGTATTTTTCTGTATAATTATTTAATAAAACTATACTTCAAAATAAATAGTTCCTGAGGTGTTCGTACAGACTAGACCATTCATTATATTGTGTGGATTTTCTTTTTAAACATTAAAATAATAATAATTATTATTAAAATTTTATTTGGTATATTAAAAAGCAACTTTTTTTTTTCTAATTTATATCTTTTATTTAGTTTATTTCGTTTAAATAAAATATGAAAATTCAAAGTGATGTGTACGTGGCGGGTAAATGGAATTATTCATTTATAATGTCATATGGGGAGATTTTAAATTATTAAATAGCTATATCCACTCTTTTTCATGTAATAAATGCATAGTTTGGTGTCACGTCACATACTTTATAATATGCTTTTATTTTATTGACAAAATGAGTTATATCAAATTAAAATTAAAGAAAAAAATATAATATTAAAAGACCGAAGGGAAATTAATTAATATTATGTGAGTTTAAATAGGGAAATTAATTAATAAATATAATTTATTTGGAAAAAAATGGTTGGTAATATGGGTTTCTTAACAGGGACGCTTACAGGGTGATATGATATAATGAATGGGGACATTAAATGTAAATTTATGAACAAAAAATATTATGAGATTAATTAATTGTAATTAAGTGATTTAATTGTATTATTTGGTGGGGTTTTGGTCAACATGCTTAGCTGTCAATCACTCTAATTGTACGGTGATTAGGACACTTTTCTAATTAATCAACGTGGATTCAGATTTTGTTTGCTCCCATTTTTGAATCATGTATGTAAATATAAATATTTATAACTTTTTTTTATATATAATTAAAATGTATATTTTTTAAAAAATAAGAAGAATAACGCATGGAATTCTGTGGTTCTTTCTTCTATTCATACAAACAAATTTACAATTTTTAAGACGTCTTTTTTTTTTTTTAATTATAGAATTTATTTTTTTAAACGAGTAATAATAAATACAAATAAATTGAAATAGTGTTTATAAATTTAATCAGAAAATAATGAGTTATTATATGCGAGGTCTCGCAAGTTCATCCGTATTTATCTTAAAGTGATATTAGTATGCTGACTAATTAAACATTTTTTTTTTAGAAAAAACTTGTTCCAAACAAATTTTTTTTTTTTAATCAATTTTAATTGGAAGTATTTGATTTTGATCTAAATTTTATATTTGGTCTAAAATATACCTTCTAGTTTTAGATGGAAACTCATAGTATTTGGTTTAAAAAATAAAAATATTTTTTCACTTTAAAAAAGTTTTATTAATAACTCATGACTAAAAAAAATAAAAATATCACTGTCTTAAAGAAAATAACCATAATTTTAAAATTAATATTAATAGCTTTTACTTTTATAAAAAAAAATTAAATTTTTATTATCATATATCAGGTTATCTTCAAATTTTTTTATGTTATTTTTTAAAATTCATAAATATTTTTGAAACATCAAATAACTGTAATATATATATTTAAAAAGAAGAAGTTTAAAGGTATCTTTCAAGTTTTAATTTTTTTAAAGGATATTTTATCAAGGAAAATTCAGTAATATTTTTATTTTATTTTTTTAAACAAAATCCAAAATATTAACAATTTCTATTTAAAACGAGTGGAAAAGTATTTAAAAGATTTATTTTTAAGTTTAAAGGTATTTAATTTTAAAAATTTAAATATATTTTTCTAAAGGAATCAAATAATTTTTATTAATTCAGCGGATAAAGTTAATATGAACCCACTCTTTCAGCACTAAAAAAAAAAGAAGCTATGAGGAAGTAAGGTAGTGTGAGAGTTTAGGTAAAAAGGGTTGATGATGAAATTTGAATTTACACCACACGGATTCAATTATGAGACCCATAAAGTTTGGTGATTTCATTTATAAAAAGACGCATTTTTTTAATATAAAGTTTAGTGAAAAATCTAAAATACTAAGTTTTGGAGTCCACTGCTCACAATGATTAGACATGAATTTGGGCATATATATATATATCTATATATATATATATATATATATAATAAGCAACCATGTGCATACGTGACAATATTTTAGGGGTTTGCTTAAAATGTTAAATTATTTTGTTTCTTTACTTTGTAACTCTTCAATTGACCATAGTGTTGGACTGGTTGGTTAGGCAAACCATCAAATATATTCAAATTAAATGATGCTTCCAGAAGTCCTGGGTTTGTTTCGAACTTTGGTCCATTTACTTCTAGAAGTAATTGATGGGTTTGGTAAATTTCTCTAAATTATAGCCTCATTTTTTTTACAATAATTGTGTGCATGTAATTTTAATGTGTTTTAAATATCAACTAGGTTATTATTATTATTGAGCCAAAAAAAATTATATTTTTATTCCTTTTTGACTAAATTGAGATAAATAATAAAGGACAAAAGAAAAAGGCAATTTCAAAAGGAAAAGCAACTCTCTTTATTAAAAATTAAATAAAAGACAAATGGGAAAATAAACTTTATCCCATGATTTTTTTTTTCAGGAAAAAATCTATCTATTGGAAATTAAAATCTATAGGAAGTAAGCCATATTTTTAATTTTATTTTTAAAAGTGGAAGGGTATTGATATTATTTTTAAAAATTTATGTCTATTTTTTAAATGGGGAAGAGATCAGAGCCTCCCCTGAACTAGAACCGTGTACAAAATGCCGAGGTAAGTGAGGTTGGAAAAGGTAAAAAGAGGTTAATTGTCTTGGTTAATCTCTCAGGTGACATGTGCATTCCAGAAAGAAAGAAGGAAGAAAACGGTGATTCTCGGGTAGTTGTAGAAGTATTTTTGTACTTAAAAAAAATTTAAATAATCTTTTAAGTTTTTTTAAAATAAGATTTTGAAAGTTTATAATATTTTTTAAATAAAATAGTAAGTAAAGGTATTTTTAAGTTTTTAAAATTTAAAAGGATATAAAATTAAAGAGTTTTTTTTTTTTTCTTTTTAAAATTAATTTTAATGGTAAAGTAGTCGGTGAAGTGGGTAAGTAATTCTGGGCTCTGCCTTTTCTTCTTCTTGGACCTAATTATTTTTATTCCCATAAAATAATAATTTTCGCTTTCTCATTTAATACTGAGTTGTTGAACCCTCCTTTCTACCATCATTTAATTATTTTTCCAAAAAAGTCAACCTCACTTTTTTTTTTCTCATTTAATTTTTCATATTTTTTCTTCAACATTCATTTTCATTATTCCCATCAACTTTAATCTCTCACCCACTTTTTCATATTACTGTAATAAAATTTTAAATTTAATTCAAATTAAAAAATGATATATTTTATCTTAATTAAAAAAAAAAAAAAGACTGGTATTTTTATTTGGAGATATAGTTCAATAAATGGTCTAAGGAATTGCTACATATTTTCTTTGAAAAAAAAGCCATAATAATCCTTTTTGGTTGGCTTTTGGGCCCACCTCCAACTCACATACCTCTACCTAGACCCCTACAATTAGCCAGAATTATTTAATATCCATCATACATTTATGTGGAGGAATATAATTTAATATTTTTAATATATATTTTTAATTAACCTCCATATTGAAACAAAATCTTAAATTAAATAAAATACCCATGAACGTTTTGATAATGTTTTTGAATTTTGAAAAAAAAAATTATTTATTCAAGCCCACTTCCTAGCCCCTACAATTCCTTCTCTTCCGTTCTAATGGACTTGGATTAACATCAGCCCATTAATTCAAGCCCACTGGGCTCTTGGGCTCTTGTTTACCTCGAGCCCATTTCCACTCTGCACGGATTCGACTATAAGCTTGAAGATACACTCTCGTCAAGGATGTGCCAAAGCTTCAACAAATGCCTCCTTCAGAAGTGGATTAGAGGAAGCAACTCTCGTTGCTGTGATATCAAATTCTGTACCAGATCTGAAGCAAGAACCCCAAAACAAACAAACAAACAAACAAGCTTTTCAGCTCTGAAGAAAGCAAATGATAGCATGAAAAGAAATTCCGTGTGATTACTTACGGGTCATAGACCAATCCTCCAGCTTCCATGACGATCACGGCGCCAGCAGCCACGTCCCAAGGACCTCCATAGCCATTTATATAAAATAGATCCATTCTTCCACACGCAATGTCGCAGAGACTTAATGCACATGATCCACTTATCCTAAGAGATCTCGCCTGCAAGCATAATAGATAGAGACTGATGATAATAAACCAAAGCCATTTTGATTGAACTAAGATGTCAACTTTCAAATGAGCTTAAAAATGCACCTTAAAGAGAAGCTTATTGATTCTGCCAGTAGTAGCATCTATATACGATTTGTCACGTGTCGCTGCAATCTGTTCATCCAGCATTCAACAGTTACGATTGGTTTTTCGTGTTATTCAAATTTGTTTATTAAAAACCATACATGATTTAACCCTGTTTTCACTCTTTAATTTGAAGTGTGCCATAAGATCTTGATTTGAATGCTGACTTTTACCTCAATTGCCAGAAGAGATTTCATTAGTTCATCTTGGGAGGATACTGCAGTATGTAGAAATTCATTTAAGAATTTGATGCGATGTGACAAAACTAACCATGTAACAGCCCAAGCCCTAGCAGATATTATTGCCATCTTGGGCTTTCTCTTTCAAGCTTCCCCTCTACGTTTTTAGAACGCATTTGCTAAGGAGAGGTTTCCACACCCTTATAAAGAATGTTTTGCTCTCCTCCCCAACCGATGTGGGATCTCACAATCCACCCCCTTCGGGGCCCAGCATTTTCGCTCGCACTCGTTCCTCTCTCCAATCAATGTGGGATCTCACAATAGTTGGGGAGGAAAACGAAACATTCTTTATAAAGGTGTGAAAACCTTGACCTAACAGACACGTTTTAAAAACCTTGAGGGGAAGTCCGAGAGGGAAAACCCAAGGAAGACAATATCTACAAACGGTGAATTGGGCTACTACAAACCATGCCTAGAGTTTTTGCTTGAAAGGTAGAACTTAAAAGATCACATGAACTCACCTTTAATGGCTTTCCCATTGAGATACGCCCCTTGTCCACGAATGCCAGTAAAAAGCTACACATGATACAGACACGATTGAATAGAACTATAAATGACTTTGGCCAATAAAAGCTGATAAGATAGCCAATATTAGAAGTACAAAGATCAAATCAAAATAAGTGTAAAGTTTCAGACATTATAAAGCAGAATCCAAACTATACTGTTCTAACAGTCACACATTTCCTCACCTCATCAATGATTGGATTGAATACAACACCAACTGTTGGAACTTTGCCAATAGTTAAACCAATTGAGACACAAACAAAGGGAAACCTGACAATTTTTTAGAAAGTTAACGAGATTTTTATAAACAAGAAATAAGATTGGATAACCACAGAGCATAGATAAATTAGCACCCGTGAACAAAGTTAGTAGTTCCATCGATGGGATCTACTATCCATGTGGGCTCATCAGTCAGCTCTACAGCACCATTAGCAGCTGTAGTTTCTTCACCAATAAACTAAAACAATGAACGATTGAACCAAATAAGGTCACAGTCCAGTCAAGATTACAGGGCTTTCCCATGAAGAAACTGACTAAAACTCTACCTTGTGCGATGGAAAACGCTGCTTGAGATGACCAAATACAAGATCTTCACAAGCTTTGTCAGTTTCAGTGACCAAATCCACCTGTATTCCAAGACAAAACATAGTAGAATCCATAAACAAAAAACGGATTCAAATTCGACACTGATAATGACGACAACAAAGCGGTACCTCTCCTTTGTGTACGACATGTTTGGTTAAGTAGAATTTCTCACGAATCAACTACAAGAAACGAAATAAAATTAAAATCGGAGAAAAACCAAAATCAACAGTAAAAATTGATTTGGAAAGCGAAACGAGTACACGATCGTAAGCAAGAACAAAGACTGACCTGACCGGCTTTCTTGGCAGCATCGACAGCAGCGGCAAGGAACTCTTGAAGCGAATCTAAAATCAGACGATTTTTTGTTTGCAGATATGATTAGAATGGGAAGATTAGGGTTCATAATATAGAAATGAAATGGAAAAATTGAGAAGTTGCGAGGCGAAATCAAGACGAGAAATGAGGGATTCATTAGCCTACCCACCATGATCAGACATTGTTGGTTACTGGAATAGGGAAGGAGGGAGTTGAAAAATGGTATCAGAAGAGTAGAATCTTGTCATCCGTTCGTCTGATCCATGTTGCCCAAGTAGCTTAGACCCTAAGCACACTCATTTATTTATGGCTTCAATAAAAAATAAAAAATAAAAAATAAAAACATGTTAATTACTACTATTTTAATTTTGATTTAAAAAGGAACTTGAAATCCGGACGGTCGGATTTCTATGGGGATGAACTTGAACTGCAAAGTGGAGAGATCAGGGCCGTACAGCTGTATAAACCATGTTCGATACAGTGAAGTTACGGTGTAACTGATGCACCAGAGCATTATCGGCTTCTAAATAGGAAAGTGTTATTACCATTTGCAGAAATTTCGCAGTGGTTGGTGATGACGACTCCGACGTGAACTACTTCAATTTTCTTCCCCTTTCATTCTTCACGTTCTCTCCGACCTTCGCCGATCGCCGATCGCCGCCCGCCGTACCTGCCTTCTATCTATTTATGTGCTCCGGCTTTTCACGTTGATCGGCCTTCTGTTTTACTTGGTGGTGGTGGCCCACCTTCAATGTCTATCGCCGAATTTCCTGCCACCGTCGAACGGGTCCACATCAACAGCGGTACTGCCGACGCCGAACACTGCCTGCTTAATCGCCACAACTCTCAGGGTCACCGTCATCCTTGCGTCTCGTCCAAGCGCAAGTTAGATGACTATGCTGCCAGTCTTGACGACGAGGACGAGGACGCTCCGTTGTTTGACTTAATTTCTATCAGAATGAAGAAAGACGAAACGAGTGCGATCGACTCCTCTTTTGATGGACGGTTGGGTGAAGGAACTAGCTCCGACTTTGAGTATCGGGGTTTTGATGATTCCTCGACCTCTATGGCGGCAGAAACCTCACTAAAGCCCATTCTCTCTCCGCACGAGTTGCAATTTTTTGTCAGAACGATGTCCGTCGGGAATACTATGGTAATGCTCGCCAATACTAACGATACAGTGATGTCGCTTCATGAGCGGATACAATCTATTACGCGCATACCAGTTTTTGAGCAGAGGTTGATATATAGGGGAAGGCAACTCCAGCACGAACAGTCACTACGCGAGTGTTCGATACAGAACAATGCCGAGCTGCAATTAGTTGGTCGCATGAGGAGCACGGAGCATCCGAAAGCTTGGCAGATTGTTGACGACATGGTTTCATTGGTTCTACGACTTTATAGGGGGGAGGTTGTGTTTTCTGCTTCGGAAATTCTCACTACCTTGATGACCGATTTCTTAAGTTTGGCTACGCAAACGGACTTAGATCCGGCAATGAAGCAACTCCAGGTTTTCTTGTCCCTTTCTGCCCCAGCAGCGCTAGTGATGCTTTATTTGTCTCCGATTAAAGGAAATACAGATTGTGCTGATAATTTGATTAAGCATTTTATGGATTTGCTTTGTCATTCAGTTCCCAAATCGTTAAAAAAGTGCTGTGCGATTATAGTATTAGAATTTTGTAATTTGCTTAGGAGAGATACTCCGGAGGACAGTTTATATGTTTTATGCCGCAGTACACTGGGCTCATTGTTGGAAACTGATGGCAATAGTCGCGGGATGAGATGCTTAGAAAGTGTTTGGGGACCCATCAAAACGCCCGAGCTTTTTCCGTTTGTTAATGAACTGGCCAATAAATTGTCCATCGACTTATCCTCAAGCATACGGTCTCCCACAAGTGCAGGGCCTTCTNTAGCCAATAAATTGTCCATCGAATTATCCTCAAGCATACGGTCTCCCACAAGTGCAGGGCCTTCTGTGACTGATATTAGTGATTTTACAGCATTTTTACTTCCTTTACGCAATGCAATTCCAGAGAAATTGAGTTTTCATGGCTCCAAGAATGTGCCACTGGATAGGGGAGGCTTTAGGGATTCTTCTTATGGAGAAGAGGGTGAATTTCTTCATAATATATATCTTAGTTTGTTGAAACAGATGGATATATGTCTTCAAGGAATGGAAGCTTTCTTGACCGATAAAGGAAAGGGGAACTGTGTAATCCCTTACATAGGATGGTCTCAGTATCTTCCAATTCTAAAAGAATTGAATGACATCTCCCTTCTTTTCCAGGGTCTTAAAGAAGAATTTTGGGCAATCATGAGGCCAAGGAAATCTTCTATTTGTGAGCTCATTATTAGATTTGCAAAGCGAGCTGATGATTATTCGTGGATTCTTTGCCACAAGGATGTAATAAATTCTGAATCTAGAAGACATCTGTCAATGCTTATGTTTCCTGAGCCAACAGAGGATTATGAGGAACTGCAGGAAATGCTGATTGATAGGTCCCAATTATTGGAAGAATCTTTTGAGTACATCACAAATGCGAGTGTTGAGGCTCTACGCCATGGACTATTCGTGCTATTCAAAAATGAGGAGGCTACGGGCCCTGGTGTCTTGCGAGAGTGGTTTTTGCTGGTCTGCAAGGCTATTTTTAACCCACAAAATGCCCTTTTTGTTGCATGTCCTAATGATCGAAGAAGGTTCTTTCCCAACCCTGGTGAGCTTACTGACGTGTTCCTTTGATAGTAGTTTTTATTTGATACTTGTTCTTCTGAATGTAAACAAGTAACCATGATTATGAATACAGAAGTTGCCTAAATGTTTTTCACTTTTAATAAAGTTACAGTACTTCTTACCCATACACCAAGTGGGGAACCTCCCACGCAGGTTGCTTTTGGATTTCATTTTGCATGAATAAATAGAAGTGTTGCTATTTAGTTGATTTTGCTAGGTAGGGCTGGTAGACCAAGTGCTTATTAAACTGATACTTTCAACCATACCAGTGGACTCTGTAGGTTAATCGTTCATTTGGTAAATAAAGAAAATTATTAAAGTTTTCCATGATGGATCATTAAGNCTAATGTCATTCACTGCTTTTAAAAAAAATTTAATTGAAGAGAGTATTTGATTGCACTCAGCTTGCTTTTAGCCTTTCTGTCACTGCATCTATGGCAACATTTAATCGCAAGATAATTTTGGAGGANGATCATTAAGTATATTCCTCATCAATTGTGTGCACGAGCAAGTTCTAATGTCATTCACTGCTTTTAAAAAAAATTTAATTGAAGAGAGTATTTGATTGCACTCAGCTTGCTTTTAGCCTTTCTGTCACTGCATCTATGGCAACATTTAATCGCAAGATAATTTTGGAGGAAGATGAGTTGGTAGGCGAAGTGAGGCAAAACAATGATTTAGGGACAGATTTTATTAGTTTTGGTGGCTGTGAGATCTGAAATCAGATTCTCAGGCACTGTTCACATGATGGAAAGGGCATAAATTACAAAAACTAAACGACTGAAATTTTGCCTCATGTAACTCATGAATCCCCCCTTTTAGATTCAAGTTAGTAAATCTCATACTAAATAGTTTATGTGGGAAAGTTGTAGGATCTTAGGTATAGTGATTACTTATTAACTTGGTTGAAAGGTTTTTTTTTTTTTGGAGAAGAGATAGGATGATTTCATTCCAAAAGATCAAAGATACTGCCAAAGGCAAGTAAATTATCTAACTCCTTCTAATGAAAGGTTTCAAAAGATCAAATTGGTTGAAAGGTTTGACTGTGCAAAGAGTGAAAGATGTGAAACCCTATGAGTGAAAACTATTCATTTTTTAGATTCTGTTTAGGAGGTGAAAAAGAGATCTGCCACTTGGAAAAGGAGCTTCNCTCTATGAGTGAAAACTATTCATTTTTTAGATTCTGTGTAGGAGGTGAAAAAGAGATCTGCCACTTGGAAAAGGAGCTTCTTTTCGTACAGTAGTAGACTGATTCTCATTCATTCGGTGAGTGGTATCTCTCCCTATATATATATTTTTTTCTCTCTTTAGAGCCCTTGTTCTATCTGTAACACCGTCGAGAAACTTATGTCGGATATTTTATGGGAAGGAGGTTAAAAGGGGAGAAGCACACAAATGATGAATTGTTAGGTTGTGGGAAACCTGACTTGCAACAAACCGTTGCTGACCAAATGGCTCTGGCATTTCCTTGATGAGTATAATATTCTTTGGCATAGGATTATTGTGAGTAACAACGGTCCTCATTTGTTCGAATGAGTAATGGGTGGGATTAAAGGCACTTAAAGAAGTTCTTAGAAAGACATTTCTTATATGCTTCCTTCCTTTTTGGATATGATTCAATGTTATGTGGGTAATGAGAAGGAATGTACTTGTGGGAGGATAAGTGGTTGTGGGATAGATCCTTTTGCTCTACGTTTTCCCATTTATATCATATGTTCTCTGTAAAAAGTTGTTTTGTGTCTAATATTTTATTCCTTCATGGAGCTTTAACTCTTTGTTGTTTGGTTCCTTTGTTTGTTATCTGATCATTGGAGAGTTTGAGCTTAGGCCATGGAGAGGGATATTCACTCTTGATGTCATAACCCCATTGGTGTTTTTTCTTCCTATTCGTTCTTTTAGCATTTGTTGAACCCTTCTTTGTTAAGGTTTAATTGGTGAGTCCATTTTTTTGGTTATGTGGAAGGTGAAAATTCCAAGGTTTAGTTCTTTGTTTGGAGGTCATCCACGGAAGGGTAATACCTTAGATTGGCTTTCAAGAAAGATGCCTTTTTGGCTGGGCCTGTTTATTGCATTCTTTGTCAGAAGGCAGAGGAAGATCTTGTTCATTGTGTAGTTGCGACTATACTTGGATGGTATGGAGTCTCTTTTTCGATGTGTTCAACATTTAGCTTGCCAAACACAAAGACCTTGGGGAGATGATTGAGAAGTTTCTTCTTTATCCACCTTTTTGAGGGGGCGGAGATTTTTGCAATAGGGGGAGTTTGTGCTTTGTTATGGGGTTTGTGGGGTTAGAGAAATAATAGAACTTTTAGAGGGTTGTAGACAAATCCTAGTGATGTTTGACCCCTTGTCATTGAAATGTTCTTTTTTTCAATGGCTAAAAACATCATATCATGTACTACTATCAGCTCGATTGAGCCAAAAGTTCTTCAAGGAGAAATATTTTCTAGAACAGACCATTTGGATAGAAAATCTCACCAACAAAAAGGGTATTGTTGCTGAAATCTCTCTGCTTCATGGAAATGGTATTCTTAATGAGCTCTTTATTCCAGTGGGCGAAGAACGAAAAGGTTGGACAAGTTTCTTCAACCTTCAACCTCATTGAAACTACCTTCCGTCGCCCACCAAAAACCCGACCAACATCCAAATTTTAATCAACCTCATAATAGAAAGGAAGACCACAATCGCCTTATCTGACTCACACAACCCTTGCTTACTACTAAAAAAAACTGCCATAAATGTCAGAAACATACCTCTCGATCCTTGCTTATACAAAACTCTTCAATAATACTGATTACCCCGCTATATCTTGGTGTAAATTCTCCAATACCGATTACCTTCCTATACTCATAAATCCCTCATTTTCCTTTTTTTTTTTTAAACAACATGGATAACATTCCTTCTGTAAATATCAAACATCAATGAAGTTGTCTCTTATTAAAAAAAAATGTTTCTCTGTAGGTGTTGTCCATGAAAGTTTTTGTAATTATTTTTTAGGTTGGAGCTCCTTCCATTGGTTGGACTTTTTTGTGGGCTTGATTTTTTTGTGTGCCTGTATTATTTCATTTTTTTCTCAATGAAAGCTCGGTTCTTTACCAAAAAAAGAAATCGACAGATTCAAGATCTGCTCTACCACCCCCACTTAACTGCTTTGTTATTGGATAGTGCCTCTTGTCCACTTAACTGCTCTGTTCTTGGATAGTATCTGTTGTTCCCTGTGATAATGAAGTTTGTAATTTACCAGTAGAATTGAAGAATATGAAGTTTAAAGCTATTTTTGGTTAATTACTAATCTAAACTCGATAAGAATTAAGAGCAACTCTTTTAATGCAGCAATATAAAGTATGTGGGAAGTAATTTTTAAGGCTGATGTATGTGGGAACTAGCATTCATATTCTCATCTGAGATTTTAAGATCCTCAAGTGCAGTGTTCCTTACTCAGTTATGGTGCTGTTTATAAATTGTGTGTGATGCAAACGGTAGTCGCAAATTATTCATATCTTTACATGTATGATTATATGTTGCAGTTTCAAAGGTGGACCCTATGCATCTCAGTTATTTCAGTTTTTCTGGCCGAGTTATTGCACTAGCTTTGATGCATAATGTGCAAGTAGGTGTTGTCTTTGATCGTGTTTTTTTCTTGCAATTGGCTGGAATGTGTATCTCCTTGGAAGATATACGAGATGCTGATCCATACCTGTACGGTAGCTGTAAGCAGATTCTTGATATGGACGCTGAGCTTGTTGATTCAGATGTTTTAGGACTTACATTTGCTAGTGATTTCGAGGAGCTAGGGACAAGAGAAGTTGTGGATCTTTGTCCTGGAGGCAAAGACATGGTTGTCAATAGTAAGAATCGTAAGGAATATGTTCAGCTTCTCGTAGAGAACCGCTTCATGAAATCTGTCTCTAAGCAGATATCATATTTTGCAAATGGTTTTACTGATGTACTTGCTGATAAACGATCACACAAATGCTTTTTCCAAAGCCTAGAGCTTGAAGATCTTGATTGGATGCTATATGGGAGTGAAAGTCAAATCTCTGTTGAAGATTGGAAGGCGCACACTGAATACAGTGGCTACAAAGAAACTGATCCTCAGATATCCTGGTTCTGGAAGGTATGCATTTCTAGAATTAGTTTCTAGTAGCAGCTTTATCTTCAGTGTTTTGCACGGTTTGCCTGCTGTTCCTTTTCACAACTTCACAATTGGTTTGCATATCACATTCCTTTTACGCTTTTGCATTAATGTATTATCTTGCATGTATATGCAGCTAGTAAATGAAACTTCGATGGATTATTAATGATGAGTTCCCTACTTTTCATGGCAGATTGTGTCTGCAATGACACCGGAGCAGAGGGTTAATCTTCTGTTCTTCTGGACCTCAGTGAAATACCTTCCAATCCAGGGTTTCAATGGCTTGGCTTCAAAGCTGTACATTTACAAGTCTTCATCGCCATACGATCATCTTCCCTCTTCTCATACATGCTTTTTCCGGTTGTGTTTCCCTCCTTATCCCTCCGAGTTGATCATGAAAAGACGCCTCGAAATTATCACTCAAGAGCACATTGGATGTAGCTTTGGTACATGGTAACCCCCCTTTTGCTTGCTCGTGTTCCAGACTTCCAGTCCCAGTACATTTATGGTATACTGTTGTCTGCACATATTTTTGTTCTTGCCTTGTACAGAATCCATAGATACAAATGTCATACTTGTGTTCTGTGAATCTAACTCCGTTTTAACTGTTCGATGTCTTAATCGTCCTGTTAATAAAGTGTCATTTCTGCTTTTGTCATGTCCAAAACTATGTTACCAAAAAGGAAAATGTTCTCTCCACTGACTCTTTGGGTTGAGGCTGTGTACATGTTTATAAATGCCCTATTGTTTGCTTTGACCGGTTACATATCGTCTTCAACTTTCACGATTTTAAAACATGTCTACTAGAGAAAAGTTTTCACACCCTTAGTTTTCACACCCTTATAAGAAATGTTTCGTTCCCCTCTCTAACCAATGTGGGATCTCATGACATAGAGAAATTTGATAAAAGTTTGGTCCTTTTGTTCATTTAATTTAGGGTTGGAATTTTAGGTTTATGTCTAAGAAACCCGTCCCTTAATAGAAATCTTCCAATATTTAGTTTAGTAAGCATTGATTTAATTTATATATGTTGAGTTGAATGAATGTTTGACCAATTTGAAGTGTATTTAGATTGGTTGTTGAATAAAAGAGGAAAGAAACAAAGGAAACTATGTTATGTTGTGAGGGAAGGATAGTTTAGAACACCAAAAAAGATTTAAATATGATTTTATTCAAAGCTAGAGAACAACATATCCCAACCACACAGACTATCAAATGAAACGACTCTACTGGGACTGAGCTTCATATCCCATATTTGCAACCTTAAATTCCAACTCTGTGTTTTAATTCATAAAACAAACACTGTGACACCAAATAAAACTAACTTTTAAGCCCACCTTTCTCCATTGCCTTGTCTCCTTATTCCTCTTCCTTTGGCTTCTCTTCCTCAGCTGGAGCTGNCTCCACTGACTCTTTGGGTTGAGGCTGTGTACATGTTTATAAATGCCCTATTGTTTGCTTTGACCGGTTACATATCGTCTTCAACTTTCACGATTTTAAAACATGTCTACTAGAGAAAAGTTTTCACACCCTTAGTTTTCACACCCTTATAAGAAATGTTTCGTTCCCCTCTCTAACCAATGTGGGATCTCATGACATAGAGAAATTTGATAAAAGTTTGGTCCTTTTGTTCATTTAATTTAGGGTTGGAATTTTAGGTTTATGTCTAGGAAACCGTCCCTTAATAGAAATCTTCCAATATTTAGTTTAGTAAGCATTGATTTAATTTATATATGTTGAGTTGAATGAATGTTTGACCAATTTGAAGTGTATTTAGATTGGTTGTTGAATAAAAGAGAAAAGAAACAAAGGAAACTATGTTATGTTGTGAGGGAAGGATAGTTTAGAACACCAAAAAAGATTTAAATATGATTTTATTCAAAGCTAGAGAACAACATATCCCAACCACACAGACTATCAAATGAAACGACTCTACTGGGACTGAGCTTCATATCCCATATTTGCAACCTTAAATTCCAACTCTGTGTTTTAATTCATAAAACAAACACTGTGACACCAAATAAAACTAACTTTTAAGCCCACCTTTCTCCATTGCCTTGTCTCCTTATTCCTCTTCCTTTGGCTTCTCTTCCTCAGCTGGAGCTGGTGCTGCTGCTGCTGCTGCTTCTGAGCTCTCTTCAACAGTGTCCTCAGCCTTCACTTCCTGAGGTTCTTCTTCTTCTTCTTTTTTCTCTACCACTGGCTCTTCTGTTTCCTCTTTGGTCTCTTCCTTCTTCTCTTCCGCCCCGGCCGGTGCTTCGGGCTCGGAAGCAGCAGCAGCAGGAGCTGCAGGCTCTGCCTCCACTGCCTCGGCTGCCTCCTCTACCACAACTTCCTTGGTTTCGACCTCGGGTTCGGCTGCGACCGGTGCTGGTTCCTCTGTCTCAACAGCTTCAGAGGCAGCTTCCTCCTCCTTTGGCTCTTCTGCAGGGGCTGCTTCACTCACCGGCTCCTCTACAACTTTCTCCTCAGCTTGGACCACTGGAGCTGCCTCAGGCTCTGCCAATACAACGGGGGCTGATTCAACCTGCCACACCCAGATCGCACAATTCATTATGGATTGCCATTCAAACACAATATGTTAAAACAGCCTTCAATGATCATATTCATATGAGAATGTGATCCAATACCCACAGATCATTAAATCAGTAACAACATGATCACACTCATACAGCCATTGTTAGAATATCAAAAGAAAAACAAGAAAAAAGATCTTAAAGCCATGAAAGAAAGCTATAAAAGCTTGAAATTACCTCAATGGTGGCCATTTGGTAAAGGGAAGAAGAAGCAATAGGGAAGTGAAGAAGAGAATTAAGCTTAGAAGAAACTAAAATACTGAGAGACAGAGAGAGGCAAGAGAGCAAGCTGATGGAAAGAAGCAGCAGAGAGAGGGTTTATATAGGTGTATGAAAAATGGTGAATTACAATAAAATATAATGAGGTTGGGGAAAAGAGGAAAATAGCCATGAGGACTCCAAATAATCCTTACTAATTTTGCCACCTCATTTACCTGACATTCTTTGGAATCACATTAATTTTGTCTACCTCTCCTTATTTTCCTTTCAAAACACTCAATAATACACATTTAGTAATATATAAGTATCTCACATGCTAAGTATTTATCTAAAATGTATGTGCCCGAACCATACCCAGTATTTATCTAACATGCTTTTGTAACCGTTCAAACCCACTGCTGGTAGATATTATCCTTTCAACGTCTTAAAACGCTTATGTTAGAGAAAGGTTTCTACACCCTCAATAGAGTCAAGCACCGAATAGTGTGCTAGCGAGTACATTGGGTTCACAAGGGGTGTGAATGGTGAGATTCCACATTAGTTGGATATGGGAACGAAGCATTGCTCAATGGAAGGGAAATCTCTCCCTAACACACATATTTTTAAACTTTAGGGGAATAAAAACCTAAAGAGGATAATATTTGACAATGGTAAGTTCTTGGTATTTAATATCTTAGTAGATAATATATATATATTNTTCAATATTTAATATCTTAGTAGATAATATATATATATTTTTTTAATTTTTTTTACTATTTTCTCATAGCATGCAAGTTGGGGTTTGTTTTGAAGAGAAAATATTGAAATAATAAATGATATTTAATTAGGTTGATGAATAGAAAAGGAAATAAATAATGGATGTGTGTGATTGATGTGGTCGCTGACGAGGCAAAAAATAGGAAAGGGGAGGGTAGGCCGGTGGCTTACGTGGGCCCCGGGCCCACCAAATACGATCTTGACCGTTGAATGAACATCAGAGATGGACCCCATGACACTGAACCTTGCTGGCGTGGCACCATTTGGGTTTCATGAATTCAGTCCCTTGCGATTTCGCCTTTTAGGGTCGTAACCGCCCTTTGCTTTTGGGTGGGCCCCTCTCAATTGCTTTCCAGGTTGGACGCTCGTGACCCCGGTCCCACCTCCACAAACCCACCATTTAATTTGCCACGTCATATCTTACTAATCTCCTCAACTTAACAAAACCAAAAGAAGATAAAAAAAATATATATTATATATAACCTTTATTAATAATCCACGTCGGTAATTTATGATGCGCTGTAATTTATTCATTAAATTTTTTTACTTACGTATTAAATATGATAAAAAGTAAAATAATTAAAATACAATCATGAACTCTTAGTTATTATGTAATTAATTTTCAATACTAAATTAATTATTTATTTATTTGAAGGGTTGGAATTTTTAGAACCATAGAAAACACAAAATTTAAAATTTCAAAGTTTTTTTTTTAAAATATTAAACCAAATTAAGCTTCTAAATATCAGATCCAATGCAAATTCATCATTACTTATATCTTACCTTTTTAAACTAAAACAATTAAATATTCATC
Organism: Cucurbita pepo subsp. pepo; assembly: GCF_002806865.2. Lineage (NCBI taxonomy): Eukaryota > Viridiplantae > Streptophyta > Magnoliopsida > Cucurbitales > Cucurbitaceae > Cucurbita > Cucurbita pepo. The sequence goes on from NC_036647.1 coordinate 4,297,359, forward strand.
TGTTCAAAATAATATGATATTGTCCACTTTAAACGTAAGCTCTCATGACTTTGCTTTAAGCTTTTATAAGAGGTCTCGTACCAATGAAGATAGTATTCTTCACTTATAAACTCATGATTTTGTACTAAATTAGCCAACGTGGGACTCACTCTCAATAATAATCCTCAACATCATCAATATTACAAAATAAAATAAAGGGGGCTATTTACAAAATAATTGTGAATTATGGTCGGGATTAACAAGGGCAATTTGAGTAAATAAGAAACTCATGGGGTGGAATTGTGAAAAAGGTGAAAATTGGGGACGGTAAAATAATATAGAGGGAATTAGAGGGTGGATCTCAATACATTTTAGCAATTTGGAATTAAGGCAAGTGGTCAACTGAAAATGCGTGCCATCATGCATTGGCCTTGCCTCCTTTTTATTATTATTATTATAATATCGAAAAGATTGATTGACAGCTGGACGGTGTATGATCTCCTTTTCCACGGGACCCACTAGCGTACTGCCGCTTATTACTCCAATTATATTTAGCCACGTGTAGATTCCTAGCATGGAACGACATACTTCTCTGGCGTTTTGTTTCTTTTTTAAAGTTAGCACAAGTGTTTATTATCTAATTTCTTTCTTGTATTTATTTAGACTTTTAATATTAAAAAAACTTTTGAAAATACACCATTTAAAATTTATATAGGTATTAGATACAAAATTACGTGGCAGACCTAACAAAAGTTCATAGATTTATTATTATTATTTAAAATTTTAAGGATAAAATAGATACTCGCTTATAAATAAATTATTTAAATATATTATTATATTGAGTTTAATTTAAAATATTTTTAATAAGAGATATATGAGATAAGTCGTGCCTCCCTTCAAAACACAAGAAAAAGAAAACTTGTGAAGGATGATAGTTTTTTTTTATTTATAATTAATTTTAAGTATTATAAATAATTTTTTATTAAATTACAAATTAATTGAAAAAATTATAAATTTATTTGGAAAATATTTAATAAAGTAGATTTCTAGATTTTAATAAGATCCTTTCAAACTTGTATTTGAAGTAAAATTAAAAACTCTTAAATAATATTAATAAAATTTGCAAATTAATAAATAAAATGAAATATTACCTACTTTGAAATTAGATGCCGATGATGGATTACAATATGAGTGGATGTAGGGGATTAGGTTGCACGTAGGCGTTGATGACGTGGGGCCACTCTCCCGAGGCTCCTTTGTGATTGTGGGGCCCACTAGTGGAAATAAATAATTAAAAACCTTAATTATTCTCCAAATTATGTTAATGTAGTCGTGCCTTAAGTCATGTGGTGTAGTACCATTTTTTTTAATTTATTAAAATGTTTGTCCCCACATTTACATCCCAAGATAATTAAAAATTATAATATATGAATTATTTTCATTAAAATTGAATATTCGTAATTTTTATATTTTTTAAAATAAAATAAAGAAAATGAGAGAAATATACCCTTTTTTTTTTTTTTTTTTTTTTTNATGTTTTTCCCATACACAATAATTAGGGGACAATTACCCCTCCAACTTACTGCGAAACAATTACTGTGTCAAATATTTTCGTTAAAATTAATTACCATAAAAATTAACTTACGAAGGTATTATTACATATAATTTAAAAATGATAAATAGTAATCGGCGGCAGGTAAACACGTCAGACCAGGTTGGCAAAAGGAGAGTCCAACTTGGAAAGAGAAACACAGATCATTATATGGTTGCTGCCACGTGCCACCACGTTTATATCCGTAGTTTATTTATTTATTTTTATTTTAATTACAATTTTGTGTGTAATTAATTTGTCTGAGAAGTCTTTAACAACGTAAGTTATCGAAAACTCAACGGCTTTTTGTCTAAATCTGACTTTATGGAAAAGCTTAATCAATATCTTACTTTTAATATGTTTTTTAATTTTTTTTATTATTTAATGAGAATATTAAATCATCATTTAAAAAAGTATATAATTTACGTTCATTTATTGAATTATATTTGAATTAATTTTTAATATTAGAAACTATATCGGATACGACATATTTTTACACAAATATTTTTTTCTTATAATATTTTGATTAATTGATTGACATATTATTTACCGATAATCATTCATAAACATACCTTATATTCTCTTAAATTACTTTTCATTATAGGAAAATGACACAATTACTCGTAATTTAGTGTACCAAGGCCCAGCCCAACTATATTGTATGAGGCCCATTCCTAATCAACTATATAAAAGCCCATTATATCTTTGCGGGCCCATCCCAACTATATTGTATGAGGCCCATTTCTAATCAACTATATAAAAGCCATTAGATCTTTGCAGGCCCAGCCCAATTATATTGTATGAGGCCCACTCCTAATCAACCATATAAAAGCCCATTAGATCTTTGCCCATTAAGTTATATTTTAATAATATAAGAAAGCATTAGAATTCACATTTATATATGTTTTTTTTTTTTTTACATTTATATCTAAACTATTCATATTCAAAATATATTATCAACTAGTTTTTTCTAATATTAAATATTAATTTTGATCCGCATCTATATTTTTATAAATTTATATGCTTGATATTGATATAAAAAGTGAATCGACATTTCTATTATATTATAAGAAAAATTATAAAATATATAAAATAAGCAATAAAATAACATTAGTACGATATAGGGTCATATTTCATTAATATGTTACCGTAAGGTTATCCCTCGAGTGCAAGAAAATACCCAAACCCAGCGGCTAAGGCCAGCGCTCGTATCGCTTCTCTACTCTGTCCATCATATTCAAAGCGCAGAGGCCGGGGTTTATCGGCCGGGAGATGCGAAAACAATGCTTCAGGTTCTCAATTTAAGCCCTCCAACTCGGAGTCTCGCCCTATCGACCTCCATTTCCGATGACCCAACTCGCTCCGGCCTTCCGTTACTCCGCCCTCGAAACGCAACGCACGAATGGGCGCTTTTACAGTCCAAGCTCAAGTGCAACAGCAGATTCTCTTGCCTTTTCTCCGATAATCGAAGGGAGGTGCTGAATTGTTCTTTTATTTATTTGTTTCAACCTTGCCCTGGTTAGAATTTGTGGCTTGTTCTTTTTTCTGTTGTGTTCGTTGTCAAGAACATAGTTATTTTCTCCTGGGATTGATATTGCCGGCTTAGCTTCTTTTGAAAGAGAAATGGGTGGCGGAACTTTGTGCAGTGGGTTTGAATTATGTGGCTTACTTTTTGGGGGAAATTTGAGAAACAGATAGAACACTGTTTGGGTAATTAGTTCAGAGGTAGGATGGGAGATGGGGATGATTTGGAGTAGGAATTTAATACCCATTATTCCTTAACAAGCATCAAGTGATGAACACTGGTTGGATAGCTTTGCTCGGTATTGCTAGCTATTTGTACATTTATTAGAAAACTTTAGTGGATACTAATCTTCTTATACTTGAATTCTTCAACTTAGAAGACCATAAAGATAAGCTTTTCTATGAAGAAACCGATAAATTTTCTGATGTATTTTGGTTGTGGGAGGGGGGATTTTGATGGTTTTATGATCTATGTAACGTAGGGAAGAATTGTGGTTATATTATACCGGTTGAGGATTGTTGGGAGGACGTCCCACATTAGTTAATTAAGGATTGATCATGGGTTTATAGGTAAGAAATACATCTCCATTAGTATTTGATACGAGGCCTTTTTGAGGAAGCCAAAAGCAAAGCCACGAGAGCTTATGCTCAAAGTGGACACTATCGTATCACAATGGAAGTTCGTGATTCCTAACAATCCCTATTGTTGGCCTTCCAATTGTATATAAATTTCGTCCAAAGAGAAAAAATAAAAGGGCCAACAAATCTAGATGACTGGCTGCTGAAAAATTGAAGTATGAATTGTTCTAATCCTGTTTGAGAGAGGACTTCCAACTTGTTTCTATCTGTTTCAATCATAAATGACTATCCATTCACAAACTTGCAGTACAGTATTCTTCATTTAGCCTTCTCTTTGTTGATAGCAGGAACAAGCAAGGAAGGCATTAGAAAGTGCACTTGGGGGAAAGAAAAATGAATTTGAGAAATGGAACAATGAAATAAAGAAAAGAGAGGAGATGGCTGGTGACGGAGGTGGTGGACGAGGAGGTTGGTTCGGATCAGGCGGGTGGTTCGGTTGGTCCGATGACCAATTCTGGCCTGAAGCACAACAGACTAGTCTTGCTGTTTTAGGTATAATTGTCATGGTGAGTACTTTCCCTAACCCATCTAAGATTCTGGCTATAATCGTTTGGTTGCAATCTAACTAATCTCTCATCCCACTGGTGCAAATTTTCAATAAAAGTATCTCATAGTTGCGAAAGGTGGAATGTTGCTTGCTGTTATTATCAATCCATTGCTGTATGCTTTGCGAGGAACAAGAAATGGATTGACTTTGGTTACTTCAAAGATTTTGAGAAAGAACCCTTCAAGTAATGATGCCGAGTTTCACGAGATTTCAAACGAAGACGTCTCGGGCCATGTCTCTGCTAAAGACAGAGTTGCAAGGAAATGGAGGAACGATTGATCTTTCTTCCCAGTTACTCTTGATCTTCATGGAAAAATGTTTGGCTCCTAGATTTAGTTTTTCTTTTTTATGTTGATTCCTTTGAATCTTCAGAGTTAATCCTTTCAAACTGGATGTTTGAGTTTGTTCCCTTCATAAAAAACAACCCCAAAAGAGAAAGGTTTGAGCTACCTAGTTACTCTTTAAACCTTGTTATAATTTTCATTTCTTATATAATCATACATGTTTAGTTTAGCTGTTTACAGATAACAGCCATGATTCTGGTGCAATTCAACAAATAAGAAAATGATTAATTGTCAATCTTACGAATAGGTTTCTACACCCTTAGAAAGAATGGTTCGTTCCTCTCTTGAACTGATGTGAGATCTCACAATCTACTCCCTTGGGGACTAGCATCCTTGTCGACAAATCGCTCGATGTCTGACTCTAATAACATTTGTAACAGTCCAAGCTCACCACTAGTCGATATTGTCTGTTTTAGTCCGTTACGTAAAACAGTCCGTTACGTATGGTTGTTAGCCTCACAGTTTTAAAACGCTCCTATTAGGAAGAGGCTTCTACAAAAAATGTTTCATTTCCCTCCCAATCGATGTGGAATTTACTAAAGGTACGGTTTATGTTCCACCACTTGTTCAAATGGATGAAATTGAAATTTCACACTAAGAATTTCTCAAAAGAAAAAAAAAAAGGTGAAGAACCAGCTAAGCCCGGAATGAGTTATCGGTTTCAAGGTTTTAGGAGTTGAGATAACTAAGAGTCAACAACTCGTAAATTTCAGAAAGAACAGCAGAAGATATAAGAACATGAAGATTGTATTTCCAATGAAAACCAATGATTTGAAGGAATCTTCTCCGGAAGACGAGGTCAAATTGTTCCACTCATTTCATCATCATCTTCTTCTTCTTCTTCTTCGATGAGCTGAATTTGGTTTCTTTTAAAAAAGAAACACCCTGGAATCCCCTGTGACCTGTAAGTGACCTGCACGATCTCCCCATACTCGCATTTGTTATTTTTAGCATCACCAGACGACCATTTCTCTTCACGTTTCATTCATCCCTTCTGTTTCTTTCTAATTTCCCAGGCTTATCCTTGTGTGGGTTTCTCCATTTCATTTTCTTAGCTTCTTTTGTCTACCAATTGGGTCGTTTTTTTTCCTTCTTCTTTGTCCTCAAACCATATAGTGGATGGTCTTTTGACTTCTCCGGGCATTGAAGCGAAATGGGTCTTGACAACAATGAAGACGGAAATGGTTGTCCTGAGACAAAGAAAATAGTTGGAGTTGAAGAAGTAGAAGGTTGGGATGAAAGTAGAAAAAGGAGTGAGGGTTTTATATGTGCAGCAGCAGCAGAGGATGATGAAGATGAAGAAGGAAGGAAGATTGAGTTGGGTCCTCAGTGTACGCTGAAACAACAATTTGAGAAAGATAAGGTTCCATTTTTTTCATTCTCCTTTTTTGGGTCGAATCAATTCTATTCATGCCCAATTTCTAATGCTTCCAAAATGGTTTCTCTTAGGATGACGAAAGCCTGAGGAGGTGGAAGGAACAGCTTCTAGGGAGTGTGGATATTTCAGCTGTTGGAGGTAATTCTGTAAACCTTTTCTTATTAGCTTTCAGTCATACAGTCAACCATCATATCGTAAACTAATGCTAAAAAAAAAAAACAGAAACTTTGGAACCAGAGGTGAAGATTCTTAGCCTAGCGATTAGAAGCCCAGGAAGGGCAGACATTGTTCTACAAGTTCCTGAGAGTGGGAATCCAAAAGGGCCATGGTTTACATTGAAAGAAGGCAGCCGTTACAGCTTGATCTTCACCTTCAAAGTTAGCAATAACATTGTTGCAGGTCTCAAATACGCCAACACAGTCTGGAAAACTGGTGTCAAAGGTAGATTAGATAGATATCTTCTTTCTCAACTCTTTACTATCTCTCTCATCAAAGACTCAGCCATTTTTGGTGTTTAAAATCTCTACAAAACAGTCGATAGCTCAAAAGAAATGCTGGGAACATTCAGTCCTCAGGAAGAACCTTACACCCACGAAATACCTGAAGATACAACCCCATCTGGCATTTTTGCTCGAGGATCATATTCGGCCAAAACCAAGGTAATTCAACTTGGTGTTTTAGTCTCAAAAAATGGCTGCTTTAGTCCTTAAATGGATGAGAAGTTTGTTTGTTTGTGTGGGCTTGCTTGCAGTTTGTTGATGATGACAACAAGTGCTACCTGGAAATCAAGTACACATTTGATATCAAGAAAGATTGGCAATCATCTTAAAAGCAACAGGATTGATTCTCTCTCTTAATGATTGGTTTTGCAGCATTTGATCAATGTCTCTTTTGAACCGCATAAATTTGGTTTCAGTGTCCAAATATTTCATGTACTCTGTTTCTTTTGTCTCTTCATTCTTTCATGTACGTGCAATGAGACTGATGGCCTCAACCCTTTTCTCTTCTCTTTTTCTCAAAGGCAATTAAGAACGGAAAGGTTTGCATGATCAATCAAGTGCACATTTATTTAACGATGAACAACATCAGGTTGTTTTCCAGTTGCTTACAGCTTATACGGATTTTATTACAAGAGCAAAGCATATCCGGCTTCTTAAGGAGGCGAAGGAACAATCATTCCGGCGCATGTCCCGAACCCAACAGTGTATCCATTTCCCTGCAATAAAATTGAACATTTCAATTTCTCAAATTGAATATACTAACATTTCAATATGGTAAGAAGACAAATATGATGAAAAAACGAAAAACCTTGGATTGACCGGTAATAATGATTTCATCTCCATCTTCTAGAAACATACGAGATATCCCATGTGATAACACCATTGGCTTTTGTCCACTCCATGTTAACTCCAGCAAGCAGGAAAAAGATTCTTGTTCCTGTGTCCAAATCAAAGCGAGGAACACGACTTCAAAATTTTGAGACCATTTTATTTAAGGGGAAAACACACATACACACACACCCGCACAAAACTGCAAAACGAATCTTGAGTAGAAGTCATACAGGTCCACTTAGGATGCCAGTCCCCAGGAGATCACCTGGCTGCAAGTTGCAGCCATTGATAGTATGGTGTGCAAACAGTTGAGGCAGCGTCCAATACCTACACATTGCGAGAGGAGGGAGTAAATCGAGGAAAGATAGAGAAGCACCACAGAAAACTTGCTTAATAGAAAGTGGACAACTGAGAAAGTAAAAATCCATGATAATTACAATGTGAAAAGAGTTAATGAACTGCTGGACATGAAACATGTTAAAGGCGACTGGCACTGGCACCTGGTTTTTAGCATATGAAAGATCTACTGATCCACGGTTTAGGAAGGAGAGAAAGGAATGGCCATCACATAGGATTTAAATATAACATGGAAAGAGTTGTAGTGCCTCCTTACAAATGCTTAGAATTAGTTCTTGTTAGCACTTGTGTATCTTGTTGGCCAACTGGCCGAAGTAGAACCTGGCAATAGGCAGATATATTCATCACTATGTCAAGCAAGAAACTACACTCTGTTGCTAAGAGCCTGATAAATTTTGCATGAGACAAATAAAATGGCAAGGGAGAAAAACAAAATACTGGATTTTATAAAAAGATGTACTAAGCAATAATGTAGTAAAAGGAAGAAAGAAAAAAAAAAAAAAAAAAAAAAAAAAAAAAATATATATATATATATATATATATATATAGGAAAA